>NC_056739.1:246730069-246750211 GCF_019279795.1 Protopterus annectens | reverse complement strand
ATTTTGGTTTGATTAATTCATTTCTTTTTTTTAAAATACCTTCCTTAAACTGTAAGTTAGAAAAGGAAAGCAAATTGGTTTATAATTTGGACTTTATTCTAAGATGTCAGGGATGTTTATTAATTTTAGTCTTCTAAAATATTCCTTAATGAGTTCTATTCACATTTGTTCATGTTTTATTGTCAATCTTTCATCAATTCCCAAATATTTATACAGTCCCTCTGGCTCAAGTTCCTTTACATCACATTCCTACCCCAGACTGATATTTTTTGCTTCAAATGTTGCTTTTACACATTTATCAAGACCAAATGACATTCTGTTAACATCTGAGAATGTTTTGACCAGTTCCAGTTGTGCTTTCAGCTCCTCATCTAATGAACTATACAGTTTTAAGTCATCCACACAAAGAAAGAAGATAACATCTCTACACTTTGTTTTCTGGGAGACAAACTGTAACCTAATCTGTTAAGTAGACAACTTAATAGTCACCTTGGAATATCTCTCTTTGAACTTTTATCCCTGGGATAATCATTTGGCCTTTATCATGGCATAGATGTAGAGTGGTTTATTACTGTTTTATGGTCATTGTAATGTAATTGATCAATGTAGAGTGTATCTTATACATCTGTAAGCACTCCTTTATCCATGAATGTGGGATGTTGTCAAATGCTTTTTTGTAATCTATCCACCATATTTATATTCTTCCCCTTTTTGTAATTCTCTAATATGACTTTATTTAACAACAGATGATCCTTTGTTTCATATGACTTTCTTGTGTTACCATTTTGTTCTATTGCCATCCTTGAGCTTTCTACTAAATGACTATAAACTTTGTTGGCATTAATTCAAGTATATAGTTTATATGTCATCAGAAGGTAAGTTGCTGGTCTTTAGTTTGCAGGTTCCCTCATAAGGAAAGGTATCATTCAAGGGCGCCCGCAGGCAGATGCAAGGGGGTGCACTTGCACCCCCCTGGAATCGGCTGATTAGTTAATCTTCTCTTAGTTTAAAATTTAAAAAAAATATATTTTTTATTTTTAGGGCGTTCTTTAAGAACGCCCTTCAAGTCCAGGCACAGATGCATGCTGACATCATCACTCAGTGCGCATATTTTCAGTTTTGCGAGCGGGAATGAAACGAACAGTTTCAGGTTTGTGAGCAGGAACTGAAACAGACGGTTTCAGTTTTGTGATGGGTTTACCTTAGCTGCGACTGGAGGAGGACTGAAGATGGAGTCAGATCAGCGAGCAGTGAAACAGAGCTATGGGTTTACTTTAGCTGAGGACTTCACGGGAGATAACAGGGATGCTTGTCAGTGTGAGTAAGGTGTGTGTGTGTGTCATACATCTAGAAGAAGAACCCAAAGATGGATCTTTATCCTGTTTTAGTAAAGGACAAATTGTGTATGTTTCCATGATGGATGTATGTTAAATGCAGTTTAGTCTCTGTAAATGTTTTCTGTAAGAGAGGTAAAACACTGTGAGGTAATATTTTATATAATTAAAAAAAAGTGATGCTGTCATTACTTGGAGCTTCATTTTCCTTCAACCTTTTATTTTGTGCCTTTGTTTCTATTAACAAATGTTATATACTTTTTTTCTGTTTCCTTGTTTAAAAGGCATCAATTACTTTTTCATTTCTAAGCAACTGTTCTGCTCTTTAATTTTCTAATAGTGTTTTTTTTCTTCCTCATCTGTATATTTCCTGTTACTACCAGGGGTACACATGCTGTTTCTAAGATTAAGAAAGTCATTAAAGTTTACTAAATTCTTCACTATTGCAGACATTATAGGTTTGATAACTGCACTGGTATCATTTTCTTTAAGTATACCATTAAAGTTTCCTGTCATTATTATGTTTTCTTCCATATCTGAAGTAAAAATTTTTGGATACTTTCTAGAGAATTTAGCTCCAATTCCCAGAATCTAGTATGTTTGCTAAGGTTAATATTCTGTTTTGATGTTGAACGGCATAGCAGTGCAATGGTTTGCATCGTTGCCTCATAGCAAGAGGTTCTACAGCTTGATTCTTGGCTGTGGTGCCTTCTGTGCACAGTCTGCATGTCCTCCCTGCATTTGTGCGAGTTTCCTCTGGGTGCTCCTGTTTCCTACCATGTTACATTTGAATATCAGACTTCATATTCTTCAGAAAGTGTATGGTAACACAAAAGCTTTTATTATAGCAATTTTCTAAGTGTATAAGATGGTTATTTGAAATTTGTCCCCATTTTTGGGACTGTATTCCCCCATTATTGTCTTCATCCAGGTTTTGTGCTAAGGTTGAGAGCTATGGTAAGAACTGAATATGTTTGGGGGCTATATTCCCCCATTACTAGCTTTGTCCGGTTGTTTTTTGCTAAGAGGTTGATAAGAGGTATAGAGGCTCTACAGCTTGATTCTTGGCTGTGGTGCCTTCTGTGCACAGTCTGCATGTCCTCCCTGCATTTGTGCGAGTTTCCTCTGGGTGCTCCTGTTTCCTACCATGTTACATTTGAATATCAGACTTCATATTCTTCAGAAAGTGTATGGTAACACAAAAGCTTTTATTATAGCAATTTTCTAAGTGTATAAGATGGTTATTTGAAATTTGTCCCCATTTTTGGGACTGTATTCCCCCATTATTGTCTTCATCCAGGTTTTGTGCTAAGGTTGAGAGCTATGGTAAGAACTGAATATGTTTGGGGGCTATATTCCCCCATTACTAGCTTTGTCCGGTTGTTTTTTGCTAAGAGGTTGATAAGAGGTATAGAGGCTCTACAGCTTGATTCTTGGCTGTGGTGTCTTCTGTGCACAGTCTGCATGTCCTCCCTGCATTTGTGCGAGTTTCCTCTGGGTGCTCCTGTTTCCTACCATGTTACATTTGAATATCAGACTTCATATTCTTCAGAAAGTGTATGGTAACACAAAAGCTTTTATTATAGCAATTTTCTAAGTGTATAAGATGGTTATTTGAAATTTGTCCCCATTTTGGGACTGTATTCCCATTATTGTCTTCATCCAGGTTTTGTGCTAAGGTTGAGAGCTATGGTAAGAACTGAATATGTTTGGGGCTATATTCCCCATTACTAGCTTTGTCCGGTTGTTTTTGCTAAGAGGTTGATAAGAGGTATGTTGAGAACTGAATTCACTGAATGTTTGGGGGCTGTATTCACCCATTATTGGCTTTGTTCAGGTGTTTTGTGCTAAGAGGTTGACAGCTGTGCTATGGTGAGAACTGGATTCACTAGATGGTAGCCATTTAAGTTTCCATCTTCCTCTTTCACAAAACAGCTTATTTGGCATAGTGGTATGTTGCTCTGTTTTGCACAAGGTCCCCTGGGTTCAAGATGTGGCAGTGAAATGTATGGTGGTAACGCAGCATTTTATTCTAGCAACTTTCCAACATTATACAAGCAATGTTTAAAATGTGTCCCTGGTTTTTGGCCTTTTGTCCACCCCCCCCCCCAATAAATTTTGGCTTTTTCTAGATTTCTTGTGCTGCAAAGTTCAGAGATACAGCTGAGTGTCGAGTAGATTTTACAAGGAGCTGAGAGCTGCAGGGGAACAAAAGTTTAATGCTGTTTATGCTTAGTCTGCTTGCATTGTTAATAGCACAACAGGTTGCTTTTGATGCTCAAGGTTGTGGGTTCTACTCCCACAGTAGTTAGATGCATTGCTGATGCTGTACTGTGTTATACAAGGGTGGATGCTGCAGTCCTTTTGGCAAAGATACATAGTAACTATGAACCTGTTATCAGTTTGCTATCCATTCCCTATTGTGGTATTACTAGCTTATTTTTTTTAATACATGCAACATAGGCAATTTATTCTTCAAGGGCAAGTCATGACATATAAACTTGTTTGTTAGCAGAAATCTCTTTATTAGTTACAGATTTCTTTAATGTGGATTTTACTACTTCAGAGATTGTGCATATTTACTGATACTGGTGGACTATAGAAGGTTGAGTAGACTTATTTATGATGTAAATGTTCCGAATTGGGCAGTTTTGTCATTTGGTGTATGCATTTTGTTTCATTGTTTACTGGAAAAATGCTCAAAACAATACATTTAAAATGCCCTCTAACAAGTGTACTATATTGTACAAGGAATATAATGTAATGCAGTCAGGAAGGTGTATCAAAGAGCATGTGTATGTTTCACGTTCAAGGTGCCTATGATTTTGAAAATAGCCCAAACTTAATCTTTATCTGCCACTGGCAAAATGTATTTTCTTTGAATGTGGGTTTCAATTCAATGCTGTTTCAATGCATGTGAGTTTCAAGGGCAGAGAAGTTTTAATGCTAAGTCTATTTTCATTGTGAGACTGCATTGCTTTGCTTAACAGATATTAGGGTTTGTGCTGTAAAATGCAAAATAAAACTTTCAAATGAAATCTAAATCATTGCAGAAGTAAAGCAGTATGCACATTACAGTGTTTATGGTAAATGGGGCAAAATAACCAAGGAATGGGACATTGGAATGGCTGCAGGGGGGGAGGCTCCATTCGACCATGATTTTGTGAGGGGGTAGCAAACTTAGACAGCCCCGGTTGAAATATACCTCTCAGTTGTCCATATTTTTGCAGAATGAATTGATATTTGCTTCTTGGTTTGTTCCTCATACAATGTGTGATTTTCTAGCAAGTAATTTAGGAATGAAGTCACTAAATGAGAGACATTGAGTTTCAGATGTCATAACCTTCAGAAAAATGTATGCTAATGCAAAACCTGTTCTATCACTTGTCTTAAGTTTATACAAGAGCAATTTTTAGTAGTGTTTGTGTTCCCCAATATTTGACCCTGTCCAGATTTCCTGCATTAAGAGGTTGAGAGGTATGTGCAAATCGCTTTGTAGATGTAGGAATATCCAAACCTCTCCATTGCCCCCAATTTTGGCTCAAAATGTTGCTCTCCCTAATAATCCCTCCTCAAAATGGCAATTTTGGAAGAAAACATGATTGAAGTCTCCTAGAATAATGGTATTGGCTTAATGCATAGGGACACCATATTAGTTAGGTAGGAGATATGGACTGATGGGGTACATAGAGGGGACCTATAGTTAGGTATGACACAGTAAGGAGTTTTGTTAATGCTAAGTTGGATGTAGAGGAATTCCACGTCATTATCTCACCTAGCAAGTCTGGAGATGAATTGTTCTTTAAGAATATGTAGATACCATCACCCTTTCATCTAAGCTGATAGACCTGAACTTGTGGCAGGTATTGAAATCCTGCATTAAAGGAGTGCTGTCATCGGTCTTGAACCAGGTCTCTGTGATGAGCAGGTATTGAAATCCTGCATTAAAGGGGTGCTGTCATCGGTCTTGAACCAGGTCTCTGATGTTTTCCAGGGGAAGCAGTGCTTGTAAAGAGTGGACTTTTTAGGTTAGCCTCTGAAAAGGAAACTGGTTATTTTCTAATTCATGTAGCTATAAAATTCAGTATAAAAACTGTAAAAGTTTCTGAATGCAAACACTATTTATTAAAGCAGCATTACGGTAGGGAGTAGTTCAGTACAGAGAGATTCAACTATATACATAGCCATGAGTTCCTTTATACCTTTCTGTCAAAAACCAACACCATGGTCACACAGAGTTTACAGTTGTAACTTTGAAAAAAATCTGTTTTATGTATTTCTTGCACTAAGAAGTTGGTGTGTGTGTGTGTGTGTGTGAGGTAGCATACCCCTCAGCTGTCCAGGTTTTTGCAGAATGTCCAGATTTTTGCCCCATATTCCTTCTAAAAAGGATTGAAGTTGCTAAATAATGAGACATTTCAGTTTTAGACTTCATATCATTTATGAAAATGCATACTAACACAAATCCTGTTACTCTTGCAATTTTCTAAGTTTATGAGAGCCATATTTATAATCCGTCCCTATTTATTTTAGGCTTTGTCCAGATTTCTTGCACTAAGGTTGAGGCCTTGAGGGGTGTGGTATGTTTGTGAGAGAGAGAAAGTGAAATGCCCAAGTTAAGTTAGCAGGTGGAATTTATTTTCAAGTGCATTTTCAAGGAACTGTGAGTTTTAAGGGAAGTGAAGTTTACTGCTGCTCATGCAAAGTCTATTTACAATGTGCAACTGTTTTGTTTAGCAAATGGTATCTCTATTGTGGTATAAAGTTTTAAAGCTATGTTAGTAGCACCACAAGTAGAATATTTGCATCTTAATGTAGAGGCTTGAGGTTAGATTCCTACAGCATGTACATTTGTATGCTGCAGTCCTGAAGATGTCCTTCTTTGGATGAGATGCCTAATAACTATGAACCTGTTTTTCAGCTTGCCATCCATTTTCTATTGCAATATACCAGCTTACCATTTTTTTAATTTAACATAGGCAATTTATTTTTTGACAGCAGCAGGCACTGAATTTGTAGATGAAACACTGAAATATACAGTTTTCTAGCAACAACATCTTCATTAGTTTCAGATATCTTTAATGTGGAATTATTCAGATTACTTTTACTTTGACAGAGACACTCAGACAAGTGTTGCTGTATAATACAAGGGATATAATTCAATTATATATTATAATTAAGACAATCAGGTAAATCAAATAACTTTTGCATGGCCCTAACAGTGTGCAAGGAGACTATTGCTTGAAAACAGTTCAAAGGTAAATAACCTGCCACTGGCCAGATGCATTTTCTTTGTATGTGGGTTTCAATGCTGTTTCATTGAATGTGAGTTTCAAAAGTAGAGAAGCTTTAATGCCAAGTCTGTTTTCATTGTAAGACTATTGCTTTGTTTAGGTTTATTAAATGTCTGTGTTTGGGCTATAATGTTTGAAATAAAAGTTGTAAATTAAATCCAACTGCCTGTAATCATTGTAGAATTAAAGCATAAAACAGTATGCACACAGATTTGAACAGTGTCTACAGCAAATGGGGAGAAATAGCCAAGTAATGGGACACTGGAATGGCTGTGTGGGCGGGGCTTGGGTTGGGTGGACTTGGGCATGGCTATGTTGGCAGGGGGCGGGGAGAGCTATGTGGGTGGGGCTCTGGGTTTGCACCCCCCTGCAAAAAATCCTGCGGGCTCCCTTGGTATCATTTTCCTGTTCTTAACCAGATTGGTGTCTGCTCGGGGTGTGCATATAAATAGTTCTTACTCAAGGCTAACTCTTTGTTTAAAGATGTTAAAACTGTCAGTCAGAAGTTAGATACTGCATATGGGCTGGGGTTTTCAAATAAGGGGCTTTTCTTAACTTTGTTTCAGTTTCTGTGGCCGTTACTTCATCCCGTTTCATATCCTGTACATTTAAATTTCTTACTGTTTCTTTTACTTCTTGTATCCATTCAGCATCTTTTTATGTTTCACAGTGGCTTTGTAGATATTTTTCCAAAATGTGTTTATTTCCTCTTTTTTGGTGGTATTTCTATTTCTTTTGCTTTGTTTCTCAGTTCTGTACAAAACTTTTTGGGTCCTCAATGAATTGCTTATTTTGTATTTTTCCTTTATATTTATGTACATATCTTCTACGCTTTTCTGCCTGTGCTGATATCTTTAGTTTATTGCTTGCAATAATAAACAATTGAACCTGGTCTGTTCTAGCACTGTGCATTGATTTTACCCTGTCTGTATTTCGAATTACATGAATTACATCTCAGGAAGTGAACTCCGTCACTAATTCCCTCCCACATTCAGCTGAAATACTGGATGCTGATACACTGTGGTCCTTTGAGAACTCTCTCCCCACCAGCGTTAATAGCTGGGCATCCTCTCTACTGAATTACATTTCATATATCTCATATCTTATTTACATCCTTGAATAACGGGAGAGCTTAATCCCCAATGTCTGCTGCACATCACCGACTTTCTAAACTGTTACCCTTCCCTCTAAACTGTCTTTCTCTTTTTCATAGTGCTAAAATGATGATACTTGCTAACATCACTTATAGATTTCTATTTGCTCATAACTCTATCTTGCCTTTTTACTTTTATTCTCCACTATATTCTGCTCTTCCCTCCCTCACTGTTAGTCCCTGTAATAGCATCCCACTTTAAAGACCACTACTACATGTTTATTTTTCCTTAGGAAACACATGGACTTTCTGCTCTGCCCTCATCTTCTAAACTCTGCTAGTTGTGCATATTATAAGAACATTCAGTTTTAGCTGTCCCTCCCTATAAGCTCCTCACCACAAGCTATCTTTCTCAAGTTCTAATACATAAAATAATGATAGTCCTTACTGATAGCTTTTTTTTTTGGTGATTTTTGCTGTCTCTTGAAGTCCACTCACTCACAAGACTTCTTTTTATTATTGCTAACTCTTACAATACCCTACCTCGTACCATCCCTTATTTAGTCTGCTGTCTCCCATAATACCTTGTGCAGTTTAAAAAGTTGTTTTTGGCATTCTGTGCCATTTTCTTTTCCCCTTCTCCTTGCCTTTTCAACACTCAGGTGATGCGCAGAGCGGTTGTCGGGTACTGCATGTAAGACCTTATTTATTTCATTTGTGCTGTACAAACTGTTATTCATTCATAGATTCTGCTGCCAGTTTTCACTTTGTATAAAATAAATTATCTCTGTGAAACATAAAATCAACAGAGCCTACTGCTTGAGTTCACTGAGTGCTGCTGGAATCTGTATATTAACTTTAATGGCTCTCTTCTTATCTTGTGCATATTATTGTCAGGTTTATTTGTTTTTCTCATATTGCATTGGTCTGTTGAAGTGCTAGAGTATTTCAAGTTGTTTGAACCAAATACCAACTGAAACTCGTATTGTTTAGACTACCCTGTACTTGCTACTGCTTTATACAGTAGAACCAGGCTGTCTATGTTGCTAACTTCCTCTAAGGATACATGGAAGCATGCTTATCTATTTACTCTTACATTGTTGCCTAATTTACCAAATGATTACTGGGTGGATAGATAGTTAATTCTGAGAAGGTTTTTGTACTTTCTCTTAGGCTGCACTGAACTGCATATTTAGCGTGTGCATATAGAACTGAGTGTTTATTGTACCCCAGCTACATCGTCTCTGTAAATTCTATTGCTTTAGTCTGCCTCTGCATTTGTTTAATTAACTGGCAAAACAATCTTTGTAAATGATAGATGATATTTTGGTATGGGTTCAGCTTTTATTCCTTTTCTTTTGTTTGGGGTTACAGTCTGTCTTAACTAAGCATCTGTGTTTTCCTTCCTAATTTGATATTTTTCTCTCCTCTCATTATTCTCTTTTTTCCATACCTCAGGAAGTGAACTCCGTCACTAACTCCCTCCCACATTCACCTGAAGTACTGGATGCGGATACACTGGGGCCCTTTGACAACACCCTCCCCACCAGAGTTAACAGCTGCATCCTCTCTACTGAATTACATTTCATGTATGTTATATCTTATTTATGTCCAAGTGGAGTCCCTCAGGGATCAATCCTTGGACCACTCATTTTTTGTCATTTACTTCTCAGAAGTCAAGGCCAGTGTCAGTGGTCTCTGGCTGACTAAATTTGCAGATGATTGCAAATTATGAGTGGTCATTGAATCTCACACTGGCACAAATGTTCAACAGGTGGGGCTGACACAGACAAACAACTGGTGTCACAGCCATGGACTAAAATAAATGCCAAGAAATGCATAATAGTATCCTTTGGGAAGTCATCCATCCCTGGTAACTATCATATTAAGAACACACCTCATAGAGTTTACCCAGTAGTCTGGGACCTTAGGGACACACACATAGATAGTAGTCTAGCCTTTGATCATCATGTGTCTACAGTGCTGAGGAAATCATTCTATATTGTGCAACTTACAAACAAAGGTATGGCATCTAAGTCCAAGGAAGTCATTGTTCCATTATTTTCAGCATTCATCAGACATATCATTGAGTACAATGCCCCACTTGGTATATACCTAACCAGGCATATCCAACAATTGGAACGCCCACAGAGGTTCCTCACTAAAAGAATACAGGACATAAGTAATATGTCCTATGTAGACTGCCTCAAGGCCTTATCTCTGTATTCGGTCTCCTACAGGCTTTTGATGGGAGATCTATGCCTGGCATATAGGGCATTGTCAGACCCCACTCTGATGGACCTCCTGCATATCCACAAAGCAAACAGCACCAGAACTACTTGGTCTAATGACTTAAGCCTTGCCTGTGATATAATTAGGACCTGCTGGAGAGACAAGTATGTATCCCAGAGATTTCCCCATCATTGGAACAGTCTCCCTATCCATGTAAAGCAGAGTTCCTCCCTTACCCAATTCAAGTGCAACTTGGACAATTGGATGGGAAACTGGAAGTTCATCCCTGGTTTGGCACCTATGTCTCTAATGGGCACAGGTAACTAGTAAATGGTTCATCTCCCAGGCCCATGCTTACACTTTTCAAGGGTATCATAACTTGTCAGAGATTTGGGATTCATGGATAGGCTTAAAAAGGCACTTGTGGTCATTAGCCTAGTAAACACCTTTGAATAACTGGAACCCTTAAGCCCCAACTTCCACTGCTTATCACTGAGTTTATAAACTCTTACCTTTTCTTCTAAACTGTCTTTCTCTTTTTCATAGTGTTGAAACGCTGATACTTGCTAACATCACCTATAGATTTCTGTTTGCTCATATCTCTATCTTGCCTTTTTACTTTTATTTGCCACTATTTTATGCTCTTTCCTCCCTCAATGTTAGTCACTGTAATAGCATCCCACTTTAAAGACCACTACTACATCCATATTTTTCCTTAACAAACAAGTGGACTTTCTGCTCTGCCCTCCTACTCTACTAAACTCTGCTAGTTGTGCATATTATAACAATATTCAGTTTTAGCTGTCCCTCTTTATAAGCTCCTCACCATAAGCTTTGTCAAATTTTAATGCATAAATAATGATAGTCCTTCCTGAAAGTTTTTTTTTGGTGTTTTTTGCTGTGTCATAAAGTCTGTTCATCCTCCTCCACTTCGCTACCCTACCCCATTCCCCCACCCCCCCACTTTCCTTACATTTAGACTCTCTGCACCACACCTCTTCCTGTTAACTCACAGCACTCAGCTTTCTCCACCAATAACAATCTTCACTGCTTTCCATTCATGTCATAACCTTCTCCCCACTAGTCTCACTAAATATATCTGTCCTCTCCCTGTAACATCCTACTCTACTTCTATCTGCAATAACCCTAGTACATATTAAAACATCTCTCCTGCTCCTCGCTATCCTTATTCATATTTACTCTTAACTTTCTTTAAACTTTCACTCCTTATTTCTGACTCACAACTAATTTTTATCATGTTCCATGCATATCTTTTTACCTCTCTTCTCTTCCTCCTCTATCAACCTCTTACCACATCGCACTTACATATCAAAATCCACCACCCACTCTCTCTTCATCACTCACATTAACAGCACCACCATTCAGTCACATTTAATCTCTCTATCTCTCTATAATTTATCACCTTTACACCTCTACAAAATCAACACTTTTCCTAACTACTCTGAAGTTAAAATCATCTACTATTACAGACTTCTTCACACATCTTATTACTTTCATAGATACACTTCTCCTAAATGCGGACATCTATCCAAACCCTGGCCCACCTGTCATTTCTCCTCATAACCACTTAACACACACCTCCCCCCTATGTCTCATCCCCCACCCCTATCCTTCTCCTAAAACATTATCTACTCTTTAAACATTGAAAGCCTTGTAAATAAGATCAAAGAACTGCACTCCTGGATTGCTAAAATTTCTCCCCATATCCTAACCCTGTCAGAAACCTGGTTAAAAACCGCACATCACAAACACTGAAATCTTTCCCCCAGGCTGCAACATCTTTTGCTCTGACAGAATTAAAAAATGGGTGGAGCTATTGCCATCCTCTACTTTGACCAACTTAATTTCTCCTCACTCTCCATTTCTATAACCAGCTTTGAGCCTGCTGAACGTCTTGTTCTAAACTGTCACCTTAACTCACACAAAGATTTTGCAATAGCTTCTATCTATATTACCCTGGGGAATAATACTCATACCCTTGAGAACATACTTTCATGGATCTTTCAAAATATAGCCTATGAAACCATCATCCTTGGTGATGTAAACATTGACTGGAGTAAACTTACAACTATATCTCCTAATCTTACCATCAACCTTCACGGCTTCCACCAACTCATCACCTCCCCTACTTGTACTAACAGAAACTCCATTACTGGCCCTACCCTAGACTGGATCCTCACCTCATATCCCAACCTTTGATACAACCCTGGGACACTTCTAAGCTCTTTAAGTGACCATTTTCCTACCTATATCCAAAGATGCTCCCTGCAAGCACCCAAAGACCACCTATATAGAGACTGTCGTAAACTTCTCAGCTTCAATCCAGATACTTTTAACTCAAAACTGTCCAACATAAACTGGTCCTTCCTTCATCAAAACCCTCTTAATGACTGCTAATTCATTCAATCAGATCTTCTTTGACATGCTGAATTCACTAGAACCTACCAGAAAAATCTGAACAAATCTACCTTTGTCCCTTGGCTCACTAAAAATACCCGCTCTATTATGCATAAAAGAGATAGTGTCTGGAAAGCCTGGGCCAAAAACAAATCCCCTCCTCTCCCTACTTCAAAAATACAAAGAGCTCAGAAACCTTTAAAAAAACTAGATAACAATGATAAGAAGAATTTCTTTTGTTCCACCCAATTAAACCTGCAGAATAATCCAAAAAAATTCCGGACAACCATTAATAAACTTCTTTATCCTGGTAACCCTACCACACCCAACCCCGTCCCCACAACACAACTGAAACAGCCACTCTCCTAAACAACTACTTCATAGGTACAATCCCCAAACTAACTCAAAATAACAACACTTCCTCTACCCCTCATTCATCTCCCAACAAAACATCTCCCAATAGCCTCTCATGTAAAACATTTCCCACTACTTATATCAAATCTCTCTTGCTCAAAGTCAAATCTTGTTTCCCCTCTGCTGATAAACTACCTTCTTACTTTCTTAAAATTGCTGCAGTCTATTGCCTACCCTATCTCTATACTCATAAATAGATCCATTACTGAAGCCTGTGTCCCTGACATATGGAAATCCTTCTTTACAATCCCACTACATAACGGCGGTAACTCCACCGACCCTTCTAACTACAGTCCCATTGCCATTTTGTCCCCTAGCTCCAAAATCCTTCAGAAATGCATACATACCCAGCTATTCAAACACCTACTAGACAATAACCTGCTAACCTCCACCCAACTTGGTTTCAGGCCCCACCACAGTACATCCATTGCATTACTTTCTTTCATCCAAACTGTAGCCAAGGTCTGTGATAACAACAAGCTCATTTCCCACTTATTCCTCAATCTCTCAAAGGCTTTTGATACTGTTTCTCACTCTAAACTTCTAAATAAACTATCAGATCTCAACCTCTCCAGCTCCTTAGTAAAATGGTTCTCCAGCTACCGCTCCAATAAGCAACAATCTGTTCGTTGGCAAACTGTCTTCGCCCCCTTTCTTCCAGTCAACACAGGAGTTACTCAAGTATTAATCCTGGGCCCTCTCCTGTTCAATAGCTTCACAAACAAACTGCATTCTGCTTGCAAACTCTCCTCTCTATTACAATACGCCAATGATTCTACGCTTATCTCCACCACCCATAGCATTCCTAAACCTTTAACACTCACTCAGGATACCTTGTTATCTGTAGAAACATGGCTCTTTGATAATCAGCTAGTACTAAATCCTAATAAAACAAAACTCCTTCTCTTTCTAGAACACTGGCGCAACACAAATCCTCCTTTGTCATCACCTCCCTCAACAATACTATGATTAAAGCTTAACCTCATACCAAACTACTTGGCACCATAATCGATGATGAATTAAAATTTGACCTACACATCCAACAATATATATAAAAAAAACACCAGAAACATGGACTACTTTACAGAAATTCCTTGCACCTAACTCTAAATGTTCTCTGGCTCAGTCACTCCTCTTACCTGGTCTACTTTATGCTGCCCCTATCCTTACTAGTATTCAAGCTACACTTTTGTCCAAACTTCACCAAACATACAATAAAATAGCCAGATTCACCACGAGCCTTCATTAACTCTCATCACTGTGACACTCTAAAGAAGCTTCAATGGCCTGAATTTTCTCATCAACTGCTACTTCCTCAACTACAGATCACAAATTCTGTTCTCTGCAATCACTCTTCCTGCCCTTCCCTCTCCAAACTAGTATCTTACTACACCCCCCTCTGACATCTCTGCATGACTGATAAACATCTTCTAGACATCTATAAACCCAATAAGAATATTGGAAAGTCCCTTTACAAGTACTCAATAGCACATGTTTGGAAAACACCCCCCTTTAACATAAGAAATATCTCTCAACAACACCAGTTTAAAAGAGAGTTAAAACACTGCCTCCAAAATACTTGGTCCTGCCCATGCCAAACCCCCACCTGATATCTCTGTAGTCACTACCTCCACTCTTTTTTGCCTTACTCCTCTTCAGTTCTATTAGAAATATCTCCTTCAATTTCTTTTTTTTTTTTTCTGTGTTAAATTACTGCTTTTACCTTATTATTACATTGTAAATTTTTGTAATGGGAATTTGCATTGATTTTTGAGTTATTCTGATTTTGTAAGTAGACTAGAGTTTGTTTCCCTGAGTTATGGGAATGTACTCTGGACCATTATGTTATTGTATTTTTATTGTCATTTTGTAAATAGATTGGAGCGTTTCTCCTTGGGTCACCACTGAAAATGGGCCCTTGGCTCAGTTGGACTAACCCAGTTAACAACTGTCAAACAAACAAACAAGCAAATAAATAAATAATGATTGTCGTTGATCTGTTCCCCCTTCTATATTCTTCTAACAGTGTTATATCACAACAATTTCTGCTAATAGTCTTGTTTACTGTGTACATTTGTTTCATCAGACTTGTGACATTTTAGGTCTTCCTTTCTGTAATCTATTTCTTTCATTGATCTTAATATAATAGGTTGCAGCAGCATTCCAAAAACAACTAAACTAAAAAACTCTGAACTAAAACCAAGCAATGTCAAGGCAAAGCTCTGAATATAAAATGTTCTAATGAAGTTCTGTTTTGATTAATGTAGAATGAAAGTGCAAATTTTATGTCTGGAGCCTTGCCTTGATATTCTATCCAGCTCTATTAAATTAAGCAAATTTTCCTTTAGATAATTTTCCTCTAAATTGGGGGCACATTCTTTGTTCTCTGTTTCCTGTGGGCATTCTACAGAAAGTTCCAGAACATCTTCCTGTGACATGTTCTCTTCATCTGTATCATCCATTGCTCTTTCATATAGGAACTCACTGGTCTATTACCCCACAACGCTGGCTGTGTCAGAGTTGCAACTGTATCCTGCCCCTCCACTTACTGTGCAACTCCCACTGAATGTTTGTACTGGTTTCCTACTGAAGGTTCCAAAGCATCTTCCTTTGTCAAGTGATCAGACACTTCCCATTCCACCTGTTTCTCCTTAATTTGGGAATCAATTGTTCTATCATGTTGTGACATTACCAACATTGGATTTTCTACACTAAATCCTTCACTTTACAGGTAATCCATAACTTCAGTTTCCTCCCACAGTCTAAGACATGCATCTGGAAGGTTTCTCCCTGGCCTTCTGCTGAAAATGGGCTCTGTCCCATTCAGAATTTCCTGGTAAACACATATTAAATAAATAAATAAATGTTAAATAAATGATATATGCTATATAAAATACAGTCTATATATCAATGAGGTTTTGTAAAAATAGGGTCCACATCATGAAGGTACTCACCAAGACTTGAGGATGAATTTAATTCCAGAAATACTACTCTCCTTCGATTGCAGATTTTATCATTTCCCCATTTAGACCTCATTATCATCTGTTCATTTGAACCTCTTATAATCTCTCCATTTGAACAGCTTACCTTAAAAAATCTCTTTGTGTAACACTACCATACACAAGACACTCAGAGACACACTCCTCCAACTAATGCTGGGACCTTCACTATATTCAAATGTTTTGGTGTTAACATCACAAACCCACACTTGCCTTTCAAAATCTATCTTCTTCCATTCAACGTTTTCAGCACTTGAACAGAAGTACATTCAATAGAAAGTACACTCAGGAAATTTGACATATCCAGAAATCTTTCAACAAAGCATACATTTAATGAAAAGAGGTAGACACACACACACACACACACACACACACACATTTATATATATATATATATATATATATATATATATATATATATATACACATATATATAATATAAATTTATAAATACACACACACACACACACACACACACACACACACACACACACACACACACACACACACACACACACACGTGTCTATTTGTATGGATGCACTTCTCTCTGTTGAATAGCAAGTTCATTACCAAGTAAACTGACTGGGAACTTTTGTCGAAAGCGCAGTCAGTGACAGCCCCAGTTTGAAGTCATCAGCAAACTTGGTCAGCCAAAGGTCATCTGAATTTGCCTTGACATCTGAGAAGTATATTCCAAACAGGAGAGGGCCCAGCACTGAGCCCTGTGGTACTCCACAGGTAACTGGCCTCTTGTTGGATGTGGATTTCCCCACTCCAACAACATGTGTCCTATCTGTGAGTCATTTGGCTAATCATTTGGTAATGTACAGGTTTATGCCCAATTTTGTGAGTTCATCTATAATATGCCTTGGCTAGGTCAAGGCAGGTTGTATGCATTGTCTTACCCTCATCCATGGCATTGGTAATCTTCTCAAAGTAGTGCACCAGATTGAGAAGGCAGGACCTGCCTTTGACGAAATGGAACTGGGTTAGCTCTAGAGTCTGGAGATTTCCTATGTCATTGTTAATCTGGTCCCTGATTATCCTTTCCATAGCCTTGCCTTGCATATGATGCTAGTCAAATTTATGGGTCAGTAGTTTCCTGGGTCAGCTGATGGTTGCCCCTTGTGTAGAGGGATGACTGTTGCTGTCCTCCACTCTACTGGGACACAGCCTGTCTGGAGACAAGTGGGTTTACTAGGTCATGTTTCAAGCTATTTAATAGGCTCCCCAGAATTCCATCAGGGCTCATTGATGCCCTGCTTCTAGCTTTTGAGAGTTCAGTGGTGACCTGTTCTTTTGTTATAACAAGCAGAGGAATGGTAGGTGTATGTTATGGGCATAGCCAGCTTTAGGAACCAGCAAACCCTGCAGTCACTGGGGACCCCCAACCACAGAAAGTTATCTTGCCTTGATATCTTGTAACATGTCTGTCAAACCAACAAAAGCTAGTACAGCAATCTTATGTACTTAATAAACCAGCTGAGCAATAACTCGTATTAATATCTCCTTTAAAATTCAAAGATATTGCTGTTTATGGTAACAGAGTTTTATCAAGCAACAGGCTTCACACTTTCATTACAAATTTTACCACTGACATAGTTAAACCTGGCTTAGTTAAACCCTGGTAGTGGATATTCACTCCACTAAAATAACAACATAGCCAGCTGTAGGTACTTGCTATACCCATGGCTGGAAGGGGGCTCCCTTAATCATCCATGACTGTGTGAGGGCCCCACAAAAGCTGTTGCTGGTTTGGAAAAAATGAGGAGAAAAAATTATTAATTTACTGATTATGTTCTTTAACCTGAACAGGTCTGTGATATGACTCTCTTAGGATGAAGCTGATATTGAATATAAGTAAGGTAAACACAGAGATA
Organism: Protopterus annectens; assembly: GCF_019279795.1. Lineage (NCBI taxonomy): Eukaryota > Metazoa > Chordata > Ceratodontiformes > Protopteridae > Protopterus > Protopterus annectens. The sequence goes on along the minus strand of NC_056739.1, from coordinate 246,732,546 downwards.
GCAGCCCAGTAACTGATCTCAGTGCAAACCTTGGATTTTAAGAAAAGCTTCTGCTTATGATTTTCAGGGATGGTTTTCTCTTTCAGGGAGTTTTATAAACACTGGCAGAATACCATATACTATAATTTTTAACTTCTTTGCAGAAGAATTTAGCACAATACCAATAATAGCAGCGTAAAGGCTCAAAGTCATGAACGAGTTTTACATATTACTCTAATTCAATTAAACTTTAATAGTATAACATCTTATGTATCAACATACATTTTTGGACAATAAGTATAAAATTCTGATGTCTGGATTTATTGACTGCCTGTAATCCTGAACGATTTACAAGCAAATCAAACTTTTTACAAAAGACAGTGCAAAATTATGAGAACAAATAGGAAGGTCTGCGAAATCAGGGACAATGACAGCTCCATATTACTACTCACTGAGGTAAAAGTGACTTACCCCTGCTACTGTTTGACAACTGCTAAATGGCAGTCACTGATCTTGTATGCCAGTAGCAGTGTAGCACAATTTATTGTCATTTGCTAAACGCGTGTGTGTGTGTGTGTGTGTGTGTGTGTGTGTGTGTGTGTGTGTGTGTGTATAAAACACATCAGCGATTTTTATCTGTGCACACACCCAAAATGTCACAACACATACATTATTCCTCTGTGTAGCTGTAAAAAAGGAAGCTAACAAGCAATTATACTTCAAAAGCAATGCATAAAAATATATCACAGAACATTCAGACACTTAAACCTTCTAAGAGTCCGGGGGCCCCCCTCACCAGACTTTATGACTGGATACTGGGGCTCCCTTAATTGTCCTTGACTGTGTGGAGGGTCCAACAAAAGCTGTTGCTGGTTGGGGAAAAATGAGGAGGAAAAAATATATTTATTTTCTGATTATGCTCTTTAACTTGAAAAGGACCATGATATGACCCTGTTAGGATAAAGCTGATAATGGTCTCTGCTCTCAGCTACACCCATTTAGCCTGCTCTGATGTGTGTGTACCGAAAGCTGCTGTAAGTTATATGAAGGGCTGATGTATGGTTATTACTTCTTTAATATGCATCACAGTCAAATCTTAGAGATGTGCACGAGGTTATTATAGCTTGTGTTTGGGCTGAGGACAGTGTGGTTATTGTTTCTTTCACTTTTCTCACAGATCTTAGAGGTGTACAAAGACGCTTACTATAGCTTGTGCAGGAGCAGTGCACTGTCTAGGAGCAACAAATAACATTGCATTACTATAATCATTATTTTTTTCACTTTCCTCACAAACACACATCTGACACATATACAGGTGGCTGCCTTTGAGGGTTAGGAGTGAGGAGCCATGCTATGTATATGTCACTACTCAAGCCCCAACACTCTAGCCCAAAGGTTCCTAGAGTTCATAAACTCAAATGCCATGGAACAACTAGTCACCATCCCCACAAGAGGAGAAAACATACTAGATCTCATCATAACGAACATGGGGTCACAATGTTCAACACCGGAAGTATACCCCTCACTGGTGAGATCAGACCATAAACTAATCTCACTGGAAGTCCACATCCCGCCCCCACCTGAGATAAAAAAGACCACAGTGAAGAACTTCTCAAAAGCCGACTTCGCACTTCTAAAGACTAGTGTGGTCTCTTTTAAGGCCCCCGAGCCTGTGGAAACCATTACTCAAGCCGCTGAATCACTTACAAATGCCTTCTACCAGCACCTACAGGACTGCATGGATCAGGCAATCCCAAACAAAACAAAGACTCTTTGTACCAAAGGCAAGCGTCCAGTCTGGTGGATCCCAGCCATAAACAAGCTCTACAACAAAAGGAGGAAGCTACTACAAGATAGAGCAAAATCCTTAAAAGGAAGACACCTTTGATCATTATAAGTAAAAAACTAAGATCTCTCATAAAATCATCCAAGGCAAATTTTGAGAGAAAAGTCGCTAAGGACTCAAAAGACAATCATAAGGCCTTCTTTAGCTATGTTAGAAACCTGGGAGGAAACTCCCAGATATGCTCAGAATTAGTTCAAAATGATGTAAAAATTACTGAACCTACAGACATTGCCAACATACTGGCTGACAGGTTCAGTGCAAACTCCCCCCCCCCAAAAGGTGAGATATCTATACCAGGGGATTGTAGCCCCCCAAACATCTCTAAAGCTCAGGTGAGAACTGCTCTCTCCAAGGCAAAAAACACAGCATCCATGGGACCAGATGGTGTCCCCGGTTGTGTGCTCCACAAACTCAATGAGGAATTAAACCCACAGTTAGGGCAGCTGTTTAATCTTAGCTTCACCTCAGGATACGTACCTAAGGAGTGGCGTACGGCAACTGTGGTCCCACTTCACAAAGGCGGTGCCTCCACCGATCCTGGAAATTACCGTCTCATCAGCTTGACAAGCCTGATCTGCAAAGCTATGGAGAGGATCATAATGGAACTCATAAATAAAGACATAGGGGACTTGCAGACTTTGGATCCAACCCA
>NC_056739.1:246515069-246725069 GCF_019279795.1 Protopterus annectens | reverse complement strand
ACCTCTGACCCAGACTTTCCAGAAACTTCCCTTCAGCCTTGCCATCAGACTGAAGAGTTTTAGCAAGACTTTTCCAGCTAACTGAAGCCATGTTCCTCATGACATAAAAAGGAAATAAAATAAACAATTGTGCTACATTTAGATATAAGCCCATAAATACCTAAAAGGTACCTAATGCTGCAAAAACTTTATTGATAAATGTTAAATTTCTCTTACATCCTCAAAAGTCCACAGAGGTACACTATATCTTACAATCTTTCTTAAACCTTACTTATTATTCAGACAATTTCTAACCTTAAACTACAAACAATCTACTAATTTGCAGATGTTAATAAGAATGATAATAGTAAAACTTAATAAATTACTAACTCTGCCTCTCAACGAAGATAAATGCTAACTTTGTTAGATTGCATCTCTAGAACTGCTTTGGAGTTTATGTAAACTATCTAAGTGTGACATTCTCATGTTCTTTTCAACAGTTCATATTGCAATATTCTGTGATGATGCTCTTCTGTGTATGTAAAGCTCTGCAAAGTTCAGTTTGTTTATAACTGGCCAGTGTCAGTGGCACATCAGGTAGCACCCTTGCTTTGATGCAGAAGGCTGTGGATTCTATTCCCACAGTAGGTAGGTCAGTTGCTGACCCTTCAGTGCAGCAGTGGGGGTGTGCCCCACTCCTGGTTGCACTGTCCTTTGGATGAGACTATAAACTGAGCCCACATCTGCCTGACTTACTTGTAGCTCAGGTGGAAGTAAAATATCCCACACTTATTGAAAAGCATACGGGAAGATCCCCAATGCCCCAAATGTCCCCTAATAGTATAGATACTACTGTGGGTCTCCCTGAAAAGAGGCTACTAGCCTAGTGAGTCAACAAAGTATAAAGGAAATGAAATAATTGCTGTTATGCACATAGTGTTTCATACTTGAAAAGGGTCCTAGGGTCAGCCTACCCAGCTAACAAAGATATATAAATATATAAGATAAATATAAAATAAATGACTAACTAAACAAGTAATGTGAACAAGTCAACATCAAAACTAATGTCTTTCGGCTTTTCCTGGTTAGGGGTCGCCACAGTGGAACTCCAGTCTGCTAATAATTGGCAGTGGATTTTACTGTGCTGAGGTGCCAGCCCGACACCCAACCTTCAAAGAAGGCACACCCATTCATGCTCGGACCTACCTGCATGTCTTTAAACATCACTCGACCATGGGGAGGATATACAGACTCCACACAGAAGGTGCACCAGCTGAGAATCGAACGGAAGAACCTCTTGCTAAGAGGCGAAAATGCTAACTGCTGCACCACCGTGGCTACATCAACCTGTTAACATCAACATTTAAAAAACAAACCACAAAGTAGCCTAGAGCCAAATGTGCTCATATTGTTGTATAAAGTGCCTTAAGGAAACTAAGTAGAAATTTTAAGGATACTACGTAGAAATGCTGTAAAATAATTTATTGTTATTGACTATTTTGTTTTTTAATAGATGCCAAAGAATGTTTAAGATGTCCAGAAGATTACTGGCCCAATGAGAAGCACACTCAGTGTAGGCCCAAAGTTGTGGACTTTCTCTCTTATGAAGAACCTTTAGGAATTTCCTTGGCTTTTTTTGCAATTTACCTTTCAGCGGTTAGCGCTTCCATTTTGGGGCTGTTTGTTAAGAACCGAGAAACTCCAATTGTAAAAGCCAACAATCGTGAAATCAGCTACCTTCTCCTGCTATCACTCTGCTTCTGTTTCCTGTCTTCTCTCATATTCATTGGAGAGCCCAAGAAGATGAGCTGTTTGCTGCGGCAGATTGGATTTGGCATCATATTTTCTATATGTGTATCCTCCATTTTGGCAAAGACCATTATTGTTGTCATTGCTTTCAAAGCTACTGTGCCCAACAGCAAACTAAGAAAATGGGTTGGACTGAAAACACCACTCATGGTTATACTTTTCTGCTTTCTAATCCAAGTCATTATATGCTGTGTTTGGATAGCTAATACTCCATCTTTCCCAGAGAGAAATATGAACTCACACGATGGAAAGATAATTCTTCAGTGTAATGAAGGTTCCATTGCTGTTTTTTATTGCATGCTGGGATATCTTTTTTTCCTAGCATCTGTGAGTTTCATTGTTGCTTTCCTTGTTAGGAATCTGCCAGACAGCTTTAATGAGGCCATGTTTATTACTTTCAGCATGCTAGTGTTCACAAGTGTTTGGGTATCTTTCATTCCAGCTTACCTTAGTTCAACAGGAAAGTACATGGTTGCAGTAGAGATATTTGCTATTCTGGCTTCAAGTGCTGGGCTACTAGTATGCATATTTTTCCCAAAGTGCTACATAATTTTGTTCAGGCCAAATCTGAATACCAGAGGAAGTATTGTAGGAAAAGGAAATACAGGCTACAAAAAATAAACTTAATCAGAAATCAGAAACACATATTTATAGGTTGATGAGCAACATAATCAAGGTACAATCAAGTGAATCACTTTCTCTTAAAGAGAAAACTGTTTGCCTATCATAGTAGTAAAATAACATATAGTGTTCATTATGCATACTTGCATGAACGTAGAACTGGGGTACAACACATCGAGTAGGAACAGAAGAGCATCGAGCCCAGATGTAATCATAAACACATCTCAATATAATACTTCCCAGTCTATTCTAACAGCATCAGTACTGGTTTTGTAAAAAACAACACAAAGTAATAAGTTCAAATACAGATGCAACACTGACAGGGTGAAATTATGTTTTCTGTAAAACGTTGGAAGTAGTTTCCTATCCCTTCAATGTCATCAGAGCCAAATTATCATGGCAAAATTGTCTGAAAATGTATTCATTGCATCTGATATATATATTTTTTTCAGAATCAAATTGTAATGATATAAACCGTACTAATTTTTGGGTCTACTTCACTTTTTTCAAACTGCTTAATCATCGAATACCTATTCGTTGACCCATTTTTTTCAAAGCTACACTTCAACGAACGGGCTTTTCACTGAAACTTTTCCCAGTGATAACCAATGGTAGGCCTCCATCTGGAATTTACCCTTTTCCTCACTGTAATGAGATCTTGGAGTCTGTATATTTAGTTAGGAGGTTGGGGGTATTAGGAGCATAGGCTCCCACCTGGGTAGGCTTAACATTTACGATTTTTTTCATGTTGCTAGGTTGGCCTACCATTGCTTATTTCTGGGAGAAGTTTTGCTGAATAAAAGTCAATTTGCTGAAGTGCAGCTTTGACAAAAAGGGGTCAACAAATAGGTATTTAATGGTTAGTTCGATTAACTGTTATAGATCCCTAATTTTTAATTCTTGATAATTTTCTGATCTAACTTTTAGTAAAGTTTAACATCTGCACTTAACAATAAAGGCTTCCAAAATATATTTAATGGTCAGATTTCTGTATTTTCATAGAAAGTTTGCATGCAATAATGTTCATGGGAAAGAACTAGGCATTTTAGAAAAGCATGGATTTATCATTAATCACATATTAAAATCAAATATAAAATAAAAGGTGTTATTCATGCAATATTTAGAGATTTAAAAAAAATTATACCCATGCTCTCTAATTTTATGTAGGTATTAATTTATATTGCTTTAATAATTTCTGCTAATGAACTGTTAAGAAAGGTAACAATGAGCCATTTCTTTTTATTTTTTTATGCAATGAGTGAGCATAATTCCTAGTTTTGTCTTTACAACTTGTTAAGTCATCTCTTTCCTGATGATGACACAGTTGCAGTTTAAATACCAAAGGAAACAGGATTATCAACTGATATACCCTTAAAACAATGTTTTTTGATAACTGATCACTGTAAACTTTTATTTCTCAAACGAGCCATTCAGATGATACATCCTTACATGGAAAATCCACTTCATCAGATTATTTGGATTAATCTTGTCGAAGAAATATTTTTTTACCGCTTTTATATAGAAAACTAAGAATGGTGCTCAAATCTCTAATAAAGCAAATCATCATCATCAACCCCCCCCCCCCAACATCTTTTGTTCATTTTTTCCCAGGTGGAGTAAGGGTGTTGTGTCAGATGTCATTTCCTCTCTCAGTTTTTCTCTCCAACTTTTTTCAACAGTCATACCTCATTGCCACAGATTTCACTCATCCAAGTCATCAATTTCTTTGCTGGACATCCTCATTTCCTCTTGCTTTCTTCCTGTCTCTCCAAAATCTTCTTCACGCCATCATATTTTGCTTTTCTGCACATGTGCTGTTGGTTCATGCACGTCTGTTTTGCACATGTGCCTGAACTGCTGTAATTCATTATCTCTGCACTTCTGTGCAATTGGAGCTACTTTGGTTCCTGCATTGACATCACTTCTTTGTCTGTCCCAAAGTGTGCCTTCTACCACCTGTCGCAGGCACTTCATCACTTCTTTGTCTGTCCCAAAGTGCGCCTTCTACCACCTGTCGCAGGCGCTTCATCTCTTCATCTCTAGTTTCCTCAACTGCTCTACCTTCAGTGCCCAGGTTTCTGTGCCATACAAAAGTACTGATCACACCACTATTTTGTACACCTTATTTTTCAGCTTCTTTGGCATTTTTCTATCACACACCATGCCTGATACCCTGTGCTGGTTGGCTGCAGCACCTCTAAGTCTCGTTTTGACCTCCTCATTCAGACTTCCCTTCTCCACCCCCCCATTTACTTAAAGCAGTTAATCTGTTCAAATATTTTCCCACCTATCTCAGTTTTTAGGTTCTTCTGATTTTCCCCATTTTCTGACATGACAACTGCTTTCTCTCAGTCTTATCCCATGTACCTTTAGTTTTCAATCCATTACCCTTTCATTTGCTGAAAGTCTCATTAAGTGCCTGCTTGTAATGCCACATAGATTCATAGGTTCATAGATTAGTACTAGGTTAACTGCCCTTGTGGGCCATTTTATGCCTAGCCAATTACTCCATGTGAGAATCAACCTTTGCATTTGTAAGGCAAACACCTTAACCATTATGCCAACCTCCCACCCCTCGTCATCTGCATACAGCAGCTCTATTCATCTCTCACCTCCAGCCTGTTTGCTAATCTAGTCCATCAGCAGTATGAACAGTACTGGGCTCAAACTTGAGACCTGAGGCACACTGACTCCCACTGGGAACCACTCTGTGAGAATAAACACTGTTCTTACCTACGTCATTCGGTCCTTGTACATAGCCTGCACTAATTCTATTAATGTTTCTATGGCTTTGAACCATTACAAGACTGCCCAACTTGACTTTCTTGGGACCTTATCATATGCTTTCTACAAGTCTAGGAATGTCCAGTTGGACTCATTTGTCATTTCCAGTTTCATCTCCACTACTTGTCTTACTGCAAACGGTGGGTTGGTTGTGCCGCATTGTGATCCGAATACAAACTGCTCATCTCCTATTTTACTTTCTACTACTCTGCGTATTCATGTATCAGTCATTCTCTCCTTATCATATGCTTTCTACAAGTCTAGGAATGTCCAGTTGGACTCATTTGTCATTTCCAGTTTCATCTCCACTACTTGTCTTACTGCAAACGGTGGGTTGGTTGTGCCGCATTGTGATCCGAATACAAACTGCTCATCTCCTATTTTACTTTCTACTACTCTGCGTATTCATTTATCAGTCATTCTCTCCAGCACTTTCATGCAGTGTGATAGCTCTGTACTGTGAATATTTGTTAAAGCTCTCTTTGCTCTTGTATACTGGTACTAGAATGCTTATTCTCCAGTATCTGGGATAGGTCTCCATACCACTATGAATATTCTCAAGAGTTATTTCTCCCATATCTCACCCAGCATCTTGCTTATATCTTCAATGACTTCATCTGAGCCTACTGTTTTCCCTGAGTTCATATTGTTAGGACTGCTATTACATCTTCTAGGGTGCAAATTGTTGCTGGCATCACTTATGAATGGTGTCTAATGACCATATCGTTCTATCTTCGCCTTGCAAACTGATAGTTTCTTTTTGACATCTTCTGAGTCACTTTCTACAAGCTGGTACACTACATTGGATGCCTTGTTCATTGCCATTGTAATTGCACTCCTAGTTTCTTTGTTAGACAACCAATATTCCATCTTTGCTCACAGCTTTCAACCTTCCATGCCCAAAATGAGGAGCACTGCCTCTCACAATCTGGAACAAATAGACAAAATACAGACCACTTACTAACAGCACACTACTAACAACAACTAGAAAGCAGAGCATGATTAAATGTGCTACTTTATACTTTTTTAACGAAAAAAGTTTTTTGAATGAATTAATATGACTCAGTATTATTTACTGTTGATATTAATTAAAACACAAGTTAATCTGTGTGAGGCCTTTTCAGTGTGAAATTCTAAGAACATATACTTTTTAAGACTCCAAATAACTAACATTCCTTATAATGAGGTGCACTTTAGACGTATATTTTAGCCTGGTCCATATCTCTACTTCCCACTTTTCCTGTACTAATTCTTTGTTCGGTAACTGCCTAGACTTCTGTATTTCATTATAAATGCTAATATAAAATTAAAATTCTACATTTTTAACAAATGTATTCCAGAGGTGTGCTTCTGTTTAGTTTTGTGATGGAGTGTTTAGTGAGGTGCTCAGGTTATTGAGCCTTACACATCCATGCAAATTGATTTATTTACATTTAAGTAATCTTTTTACTAGCTATGTGCATGGATCAAGACAAACCATTTTAAAGCATGACCCAGGACTGAGGGATTACATACAGTTTAAACATTTTGCAAGAAAATACTTTTGGTTATGATGTCTACTTACCACACAGTAAAACATTTACACACTGTTTTAAGTGCAAGGTGTTATTTTGGTTTGCCTCTAAAATCAGAGGACCTAACTATGCTTGGGAAGAAATTCTAAACTATGGGAGTAAAACTGGAAAGCTTTTTCTCTGTAAGAGTCTGCACTCAGGGGAAAGAGAAGATAATTTGTTAGCTTAGTATCTGATTACCTGAGCAGTAAAACTTTATGAGAATATCACAAGAAAGGTTATCTTTTAGTTATGGTAAGAAGGTTAAATCCATGTCTTGTGTTATTTTTCTGTTTTCTTATGAATGCAGTCTATAATGCATCACTGATAATTATTTGAGGCAAAAGCATTGTGTTTGCACATTTGATTGGTTGCATTGAATTTTGTGACATTAAGGGGACAAAATCATAAGTAACTATGGAAGAGAATATGTAACGTTGAAGATACTGCCTTTCTTACTGTTCAACATTTCAGTCTCAGGACCAAGAAAACTACTATTTTTTAACAGTAATTGACTTGCTTTTGACCTATGAACAGACTTGCTCAACTTTATCCTACAAATAAGTGTTCCCTGGGTCATGGCCATAAACTAAGTGCAGAATATAAAGCACTGTGACCTTTGGCAAACCTTTGAACTCAAGCACCTACCACATAGGTGACACTTCTTTGAAATCTAGCTCATTTAGTAGGAGTCTAAGCATGCTCAGTGACAGTGAACTATCCTTTGATCACCATGTGTCCATTGTTGTTAGGAAATCATTTTATTCGGCCAGACTAATGACCAAGGATATAGCTTCTGGGTCTAAAGAAGTTACTGACCCTCTCTACTCCTCTGTCATTAGACCATGGTGTTTTCTCATGAAGACAATCAGGGAACATCTTCTTTGTGCTACACAGACCACCTTATAGGGTGTCCTCTCTTTTGTTTCCATTTCCTACAAACTCTTGAGAAGGGACCTCTGTCTAGCCTATAGATCCTCAAAAGATCTAGACTTATGGAACCGCCTACACATCCACAAAAAAATAACACCCTGAATACCCACTCAAAAGAACTAATCCTCCACTGAAACATAAATAGGACCTGCTGGTAAGATAGATATCTCTCCTGGAGAATCTCTGTTTTATGGAATAGACTTCCCGTAGATGTAAAGCAAAGTTGATCTCTGACCCTCTTTAAGTGTAACTTGGGCAAATAGATGGGTGATCATAAATACAACCCCAGGTCTGGCCCCCAATCCCTCATTGAAAGGGATGAAATCTAGGTATTAAATAGTCATGTCAATAGGTATTTACAAGCTGGGATCTTGTAGTTAGGCTGCAAATGATACACCAGATTAAGAGCCTAGTATTAACTATGAAATTATGAACATAAGCTAACAAAGGAGGACAGAACCTTCAAAGAGGATGGAGGCAGGCTGAAGTCATAAATATCTTACTTTTATCCTTCTTTATAAAATAACAAGTGGCAAATGTATCAGAGTGAGTAGGACAAAGTGCAAAAGAAATTGAGAAATAGGTGGAGGGTGTCATTGACACTAAAAATGTGAGGCCAGAAATGAGCAGTCTGAAAGAGAACAAGGCACAGAATCCCCCTAAAATTCTCAGGACTCTATCCACCGTTCCTATGAAGCATTATGAGAGGAAGATAGAAACTACAAGAAAAAGGAAGATCCTGCAAAAAATGGAAGAAGCCTATGGTAGCTTCACTCCACAAATATAAAAGCAGGACTAATGATTGTAATTACAACCCAGGGATCTTGATTGCAGTGAGGGGTAAAGTGACAAAACAAATACTCAAAGATAGACTGACACCAATCTTTGAAGAAATGAAATCTGCCTGGTTTGTATTTAAGTACCTAAGATGCATCAATAAACATTTTGAAGCAATTTTCCACTATAGCTTTATCAGGTGGTGGTTCTGTTGCCTTATGAATTTCATTAAATACTTAGACATTTGTGATATAATGACTTCAATGGATGTGATAACTGAAAGTTTCATTCACAAATTTCAGATACTTCATGCATTCAGTAAAACATTTTAAAAATCACTTTTTATCAATATCATACTAACAGAGTTAATCAGCAAATCAGTACTATCAGTTGTACTAAGGTCTTAATTACTCTGAACTCCTCCAGCGTGTGATTTCTGAATTTTTCTTCATATTTAATTATGCGGACAAAAGTGTAGCTGCATCATCAGGTACCGTGTGCAGTTCCCCAAACTGGCACCCTCCCTCATCTCACAGCTGAAGAACTTTTCTATCTGCTTCCTTTCTGGATTTTAAAACTTACTCTAGTGAAAGATAATGTATATGCACATTCATTGTTCTCAAAATATCTAAATACTTCCAAGATGTTGAGAGGAAAATGTCTTTTTAATCAACCTGCCAGAAGTACTTCTGTCAGAACAAAACCGTGAAGAAAAGACAAAATGATGACTGTCCACATAGATAAAAAGTTAAGCACTTTCTTTCATTTTAATCACAATGAACTTCTTCAGAACTGACCCGTAAATCAATTAGTCAAGTTTAAATACAAAATTTGATTAAAAATTAAACCAATCAAATGTCCATTCATCTAATTGTTCATTAATACATACCATTTTCTTAAAGGCAAAAATATCAAATGTGAAATATAACACTTGACACGTATACAAAAAGCGTGTAGCACATGCAAATGTGTGCCTACTGTAAAGATACTTGTCAAATAAACTATTTAATAATGCAATTAACATTTAAGGTCTCGTTTAGACCAGGAATATGGTCTGCCCTAAGGAAAACCTGCCATCTGAGCACCTTGTTTTCCAAGGTATTACTGAATTCTGTGACAAATGGAGTCAAATATATTTCATCCAACACAAAAAATACAAATTTCTTGAAGTTAGAGCACTCCAGAGCGTGTTTGGTTAAAGCATTGTTAGTATCTTTATTTCTAATAGCCAAACGATGTTCATAAATTCTTTTATAAAGAGCTCTAGTTGTTTTCCCCACATAAAAATTATTACAGGTGGAACAGGTTGCCAAATATACTACCTCCATACTTTTGCAGTTATATCTGCCTTTACTGACCAACATTTTATTAATGTGTGGAAAAATATATTTTTTGATGAATCAATATCCCCTAATACTCTAGCTAAGTCTCGGTTTCCCAACATAGCTTTCCAGTTGTTGGAAATTACCTGTTTAATACTATAGCAATCAATACTAATAGGAACAGGAAAGGCACAGTCCATTTCTTTTACTTTCCCACTATTGTTGTTAGTTATAAACCCACTAGTTAAAATTGATGGGAACTTTTCCATCCTAACCAATAATATCTGTTCACAAATTTCCCTCAGATTTTCATATAGATACCCTCCCTTGTATACATGTCAGGTGTTATATTTCACATTTGATATTTTTGCCTTTAAGAAACTGGTATGTATTAATGAATAATTAGAAGAATGGACATTTGATTGGTTTATTTTTTAATCAAATTTTGTATTTAAACTCGACTAGTTGATTTATTGGTCAGTTCTGAAGAGGTGTGTTGTGATTAAAATGAAAAAAAGCGCTTAACTTTTTATCTGTGGGGACAGTCATCATTTTGTCTTTTTTCACAGTATTGTTCTGAAGTTTATTCTGGTTTTTGTGAATTTGATGGTTTTTACATTATTAAGTTGTTCTGTCAGTCATACTATGAACCTAATGCTCTCCAGAAGGCTAAATCTGAGAATAACCTAATGGGTTGTGTGACACAAAGGCTATGACCCTGATGACACGGGATCAAGAAGTAATCCAGATGCTAGAGGAGCAGATTGTCATGCATAGGAATACATGGCATATATTAGATCACCCAGCCTAAGGGGAAAGAGGCAGCCAGGTAGGCTTCTGTTCTGATAGCTAATGGAAACTGGATGTAAAAATGAAAATACTGTCATTAGCTAAGGAGTTGGGTCACATACATGCATGCAAAGTTGTAGGAGCTGCAAAGTTAGCTTGAGCATGTGCTGGAACACATAGCAGCTGCCAGGGATGGTCACAGCACTGGTTCCAATCATAAGGAGTAAGACAGTTAGCTTATATAAATGCAATTTTGTGACTAATTAGATGACAGTCATTTTACTTATATGCTCCTGCTCCTAGCCTTTGGCCGCCTATAAAGCATAGCACAATCAGGCATACTCACTGTGGAAAATTGGGGGCTCTCCTCCCCCCGGGATGTATCGGGAAGCAAACAGGGGTAATAAGGGAATGACTGAGTGAATGAGTAGCAAGTCTATGACCTAACAGATTCTTTCACAATTCTCAGTTTAGGGGATTGCAAACAGATGATGTGTTCACAATTGAGATGAATTTCTTCTGATCTATTATGAGAATTTATAACAAGTGGGCTAACCTTTTCCTGAAGCGAAAATAAGATATAAAGTAGAAAAGGAGATGGTACTACTCTAAGTGACTGGTAAAACTGTACCCCAAAACAACAATAATGTATGATTCTGGTAATAACAAATATATTATTTTTATGCAGTATATAACATTGTAACAAATATTTTTTAAACATAATAAATATTTTGATTTTGGGTTGTGAGTGGAGATGGGATTATAATTCTTTGTAATATATATGGAGGTTTTGCTTGGGAAATGAGAGTTATGTGACAGTGCAAGGTTAAAACAAAGTTTAATGATGCTGGTTGATTAGCTATGCTCTTTGTTATTGACTTCTATTTCTGAGGCAGTGCAAGGTGTGTTGCAGATTTTAAACCTGCAAATTACTTTTTGATGTAGTTCTGTGGTGGCTGTGATCTATGTGGGAATGTGTCTCAAACAATCAAGCTTTAACAATGTCATTACATATGAATCTTGTTATAACAAGGTTACTTTTCTCATTTTCAAGGCATAACTCAGTTTGCTTTTTCTTCAGACATAAGCATTTGTTCTTGCATTAGCTTTAGTCTTAAATCTCTGTCTCAGTGTCTTCAGATCTACATTTCTGCATAGAACTTTATCTGATCAACTTGCCATGGCATCTTATTCCATTACAGAGCCACTTTCTGAAATGTTAACACCTCAGCGGTGCCTTCATCTTTGCTATCAAAGGCTGGCTTTGTGAAGACTGAGAGAGAGATATCACCCTGGCTATAAGAAGAGCTGAATTAGATACTACTGTTAGTAACTCTATAACTCTCCTCAAAGAAACCCAAAACTGCTTTACCTAGAATTCTAAGCTGACAATTTAGATTATCCTTTGTTGACATACTAGAATGCCAACTGGCCGAAATAGTGTAACAAAGCAGAAGCTAAACTTTTATTCTCATGTAAAGAAAATCTTAATTCCCATAAAACCCAAATTACCTTTACAATTTAACATGAATTTATTCCAGACCATTAACCAGTATCCTCAAACTAACTAAACAAAGGAACATGATTCCCTCTATTCCGTAGGGTAATGACCTCACCAGTGGTGCTAACAGAAACAGCAAACCTTTGTATCCACTTTTATAAATGTGATAATCTCCATGTATAACAGAACCTATCCTCTATCCAGCATTATCTCAATAAAATTCAATGTCATTCTGATTCACAAGAAGATGCAGACTCTCTATATGAAGGTATACATGCTGTTAATAAACAAAACACCTCTAAAACCCTGTTCAGAGTAGGTTTAAGACAACTTTATGAAGTGGTATTCCCATGTTTGCCCCATTCCTTATTATCCTTTAGGGTCGATATTACATAGATGAAAAATCAAAATCTTGAACGCTCGGATGAGCGAAAATGGAGATAATCAAAATCGCTATTGAGGAGGGCTACGTCCCCCCCCCAAAGAAAATATATTCCAATTCCGAGATCACACTACAGTGAGGAAAGGGCACATTTTCTGATCTTCACTGTACCGCAATCTCACAATATCGATTTCAATTACCTGCATTTTTGCTCATCCAAGCGTTCGAGATTTTGATTTTTCATTGTTCTGATAGGAACCCATCCTTTATATCTGTTTCTTTACCAATGGACTTAACAATACTCTATTAAACCAGGCAAGAACTGCTATTATACTGATCATAATCTGAGTAGTGCACTGATGTGGTAAGTAGCATTGTTGCCTCACAGCAAGATTTTCTCTGTTTTGATTCTTGGTTGGAGTGCCTTCCATCCTCCTCATATTTGTGTAGGTTTCTGGTTTCCTCCTACCTCCTAAAGACATGCAGTATGCAAACTGGTGCTCCCCAAAATGCCTGTGTACATGTGTGTAATGTGTAAGTGAGTGTGTACGTTTTGCTGTTGACTGAACTTCTTGTCAAGAATGGATTTGCATGCCTTGCACCCACTGGCTGCTAGGATAAGCTCCAGCATCCCTGCTACTTACTGAAAGGATAAAGTTAGTTCTCAGAAAATGAGCAAATGAGTGCATGAATGAATGAATAAAAACAATCTCTAATGAAGTACATGAAGTACCACTAAATTTGATTATCAGTCAGTAAAAATTGAAAAGAACAGCATTTTGTTGTATTTTGTTCCAGTCAGTCTTGTTTTTTTATCTTTTTGTGCTGATTCTGCATAACACTGTAACCCATAAAATAATATTTTGCTTACAAAAACCTAGAAGTGGTATATACTGCTTATCACAGTTGCTGACTCATTAGAATTTGATGAAGTGTACATTCTCCTTCTTCACGTGGCACTTGGAAGAATGACATATTCCACTGTGGTGGCAGGATTTCAGCATCATTTACTGTAAGTGGTTGTCAGTAACGAAGGTGATGACACACTGAGAGGTGTGAGGAATAGTGGAATTGTAGACAGATGAAGGGAGGGAAATGGTAATCAGGAGGGCTGGACAACAAGCAGAAGACAGCACACACGTGGAATGTGAACATCAGAGATGAGGGTTAGGGTGGATATGATATTCTGTATCACACTGCCTGTGGAATACCCATACAAATATTTTTTACAAACATATGGTACAGCTATGGAGGCCTCTTTCACCCTGATTGATGTTGATATATTTATGGGGTGTTTTGTGGAACTACTTTGTTTACAACAAATGTGAGTGCCTAATTCCAGTATTTAGATGTATGTTAGCTGACATGGGATAACAAAACTCAATTAATGTTAGAGTTTGTGGCTACATTGAATAAAAAAAGTGTTGTCATCAATTTTACAGCAAAACATTTCTTTTTTTGTTATGTATTTTAAGATATATTGGTCAAAAAGTTAGTAGATGGTTCTCTGAGCACTACATTACATAGAAATACCTTTCTGTAGAATCTCCCTGTCACATGTGACAACTTACTATCCAAGACTTGATTCCAAATTTTGTTGAATAAGCAGATGGCAGATGGTCAACAGGTGAGTCATAGTGATGATGTCAATTTTGAAAAAGAAGCTGATGCCCTTCCTTTAAGAGAATTTGTAGTGATCTCATATATTTTGAAAAGGAGGCTGATGCCCCTTCTGCTAGATTTCAAGAATGGGCCTACACTTACGATTTGATTTAAAAAGCTAGAAAAGATGTTAACACTAGAGAGATCTTGAACTCTGTTACAGAAATAAAGAAACTGCCCAATCAACTTATGACCTAAGGATTTTGTTAACATATAGTACACTTTCATTTTATATTAAAAAAACATCATTAAAAAAAATTGATCAAGAGCTGTGAGGGACCAATGTTTTGAGGGTGTTTCAGGACAAAATTGTAAATTAGGTTACCGCACGAGTAAAATTTAGAAAAATAAAAACATTTTTTCTGATTATAAAAATGGTTTTGTTAAACCTAGAAAAGGAAATTCGAAAATTGTATTTGTCCAACGGTAGAGAAAAGTAAACATTTCAATTCTATAAACACCTGTAAAATATTTGAAATTAGAAGTTTGAATATGTGTGCCACCTCTTGGGGTGTTTACCTTGCAATATAACAATGTGGCAGTTTTTAAGTAGGCAAACTTCATTGCCCTGGAAGCACAGACCAGACATTTGTCTAAAATGTAAAAGGGAAATAAGTCCACTCTGCACACTTTGATTCATTCTACATCACATTTTTCATTTATTGGGGTGGATCATGTTTTTGGGCCTACCAACAGAGCTAAAAGTATGAATATGTTTAATCAAAAAGAAAAAAAAAGGTAAACTATTTCTTAGGGAGCCCTTATGAAACCAGGATTAAATTAAGAACTTTAAATTTCTTTGCTGCATATCTTATTTGCATTGAAATGTTATATTTTAATGGTTAATGTGCATAACCAAAAGAACCTTTTGAAGTGATTGTATATCATCTGTGCAGTACTTGGTATTTACTTTAAAAGGTTATTCACTACTTCTGAACACTGATGGCTTTTAATGACTAGATGGCAGTATTACATGGTATTTTCAGTGATATACATATGTTTTTTTCTGTGTTTTCCTTCTCTTAATTTTTGAATAAGCTGTAACATTCAGCCATTGGTTATAAGCATATTATGCATCTATAAAACCTTATCTAAGTGCTAAAGGTCCTACAGCATTAAGAAAGCTGTTTATGAAACCCAGGTCTTGGGTCTGTTTTTGATTTAAGCTGAAAAATGGAATTTATTATTAAATATTCATATTTATAATTCACTTTTTGTTGGAGTGCTGGTATACATTTTCAGCTTGTGATATTTTGCTCTCATTATTCCAGAATTCAAAATTGTTTCAATAGCAAATACAATGTTATAAATTTGTTTATAGACAAGACCTTTTTAGTCAACACAATTTGGGATTTTGTTAACACATAGTATAGCTGATGGTCAACAGGTATGTGAGATCCTGCAATTCCTGGGTTTGGGAAATATGCCCTTTCCCCAGTACTTCACTAGAAGGAAACTTGGACTACAGACAGGCATGCCCCTGCATAAAATTATGTTTTTTTTCTTTTTTTTCTTTTTTCTATTTATTGTTTTCTTTTTGCTTGCACTGAGACATGTTCCAGAACATGTGTGTTAACATGCCAATATCCACATTTTTTACTTTTTTTGTCTACATTAGGGATGTTGACATTTGGGTCTGTCAAATTTATTTTGTAGACCCATACATTTTGTGAAGAAAATGAAACACTGCCATCTGTGTTAACATGTCTGGCAAGAGATTTGATTAACTTGTATGCCAACACATCTAATTGTAAAAATGTAAATAAGTTTTAAAATTTTGCATATTTCCTATTTATACAAAATGTTTAAATAATCTGTTACTGTTTTGATACATTCCTAAATGCACGTTTGTGAGGGAGATTCTAAAGTACAAACTGTGGAGAATCAGATGAACAGTGGGTGATGTCATTAGAATGTTCCTGGTTGCTAGGTGATTATTTGAACAGGTGATTGACAGGAAAAATAACTTTTTCCAAACAACTCTGACCCAAAAGAAACCACCGACTGTGGTGAAAAAAAGAGGTCAAACAGCAAAGCAATATTTTCTATTCTTTTATTCTAGCGCTTCACTGTCTCCACCCTCAAGGAATAACAAATACTAAAAAAAGCACACACATTTATATACCACATAATTAATTACCTTCAGTTGATAATTAAACAATAAATTACCTCTTAAAGTAAACACTTTGAATTCAACTCTTTGTTTAAGCCTTTAGGCACTAATGTTTTATATTTTAAAATATAAATACTTTCCTTATACAACAACTTTTGTTTCAATACATCTTCATTATTATGTAAACATTCCACTCTTTCTAAAATTGTACCTTGTAATAAATTAATATCACTATTATGCAGCATTTTAAAATGTAAAGCAATCATTTTATCTTCCCTTATGTTCTTTATATCCCTCAAATGCTCCATGAATCTGATGCGAAATTCACGTTTTGTCTCCCCTATATAATATAATTGACATGGGCACCTCAGGGCATATATAACTCCCTTGCTTCTACAAGAATAGGTGCCCCTAGGTTCAAACTTGACTCCATTCATACTATGAAACACATTTACAATATGTGTACATATGCTGTATTTATTACAACATAAAATTCATCTAACTGACGGTGAGTCTGGTATATCCACAGCTGGCATGCAGAATTTACCATGTACTACCATATCTCCTCAATTTGTTTCCCCTCTTATAGGAGAAAAAAGGTTTCCTTGGCAAAATATTCACCAAAAACCTATCCTCCATCAAATATTTCCAGTAGTACTCTATTAGCGTCCTCACCTCTTCACTTTTGATATTGTAGATAGACACATAATAGATTGGATCCACTAAATTTTTATTCCTTATTCCATTTTCATATGTAAAATATGTATCATTATAATTACACTTATTGTTACTACCCCTCACATTATTACCTATACTCATTTCATCCCACATTCTATTTTGGGCTTCTTGCATAATATCCGGATCATACCCCCCTTCTCAAAAACATGTTCTTAGTCTGTCCTATCTCACTTAGTAATAAATCCTTTTCGCTACATAGTCTTGAAATACGTAATAATTCCCCAAAGGGTAAAGCCTTCAAAACATGGGGTGAATGACAACTAGTAAGGTATGATGGGAATCACTGTTTCCAGGTCCTGAGAAAGTTGACACCAGAGACTTAAGTACCATTGAAGTTTCCTCATATGCAGTCTTGCATATGGAATTAGTAGGATGCATAAGGCCATGAACCCTAGGGCTTGCAGTATTTTTCTTGCAGATAGCTGGGTTTTGGTGGCCATTAGTGTGAAGTAGTTTGTCAAATAGACCTGTTTTTCTGGAGTGAAGAATGCCATCTGGGAAGTTGTGTTCAAGCTTGCTCCAAGGAATACAATTTTTTGACTGGGCACCAGTTGTGATTTCTTTTCATTGGTGGTGTAGCCCAGTGAAGTTAGCAGTCTCTTTACAAGTGCCAGGTGCTGAAGTAGCAATTCCTGACTGTCCGCCTGAGTCAGGCAATCATCCAAATATGGGTACATTTGAATATTTCTCTGCCTGCAGTATGCAAAGGCTGGAGCCAGGCACTTTGTGAATACTGTAGGTGCAGTAGATAAGTCAAAGGGAAGTGCAGAGAACTGATAGTGCATAGAGCCTGCCCTGAAATGTAAATATTTCATGCAATGCTCCCTTATGGGTATGTGCAGAAAAGCTTCTTTTAAATCTAGGGTGACTAACCAGGCATCCTTGGCTAGCATAGGAAGAAGTTGTTGCAGTGTAAGCATTTTGAATTTTGGGACCACCAGAAAGGTGTTGAGAATTGACAGATCTCAGATAGGCACCAAGAGCTCTCCTTTCTGGGCACCAGGAACAGTCTGGAGTGGGAACCCTGTCCCCTTTGTTCTACTGGAACATGCTGAATAGCCCTGATATTGAGAAGGGAAAGTACTTTCTTTTGAGCCTCTGTCCACTGGTTTGGAGGAAGGTCTGGCAACTCGCTTGGGGTTCGCAGTGAGTGGAAGTAAAATCTGTATCCCTGGGATACAATGTTTAGAACCCATCAGTCCTGAGTAATAAATATCCAGTTTTTTGCATGAAGGGCGTGCTTTCCTCCTAGGGTGTAAGAACTTGGGCATGGCTGGGAAGAATAATTGAAAAGTAGTTGTGAACTTTTTCCATAAGGGGGTAGGTTACCATTCCCTGTTTTTGAGGTGGGAGCACTCCATTGTTTAGATCTCTGCATACCCTGAGACTGTAGTCTTGGTGTTCTGTTTCCCCTGGGTTTGGACTGAGAAGGCCTGGGAAGGACTGGAAAGGATCAGTTTTTAGAGGGCCAATGCCTACTGAATCTAGGTGGCTGCACCTGTAAGAAATCTTTAACAGTTTGCATAGATTTAGCTTTTTCCTCCATCTTTTTAAGAACTTCTTCTGCTTTAGTGCCAAACGATCCTGATTTAATGGAACATCTAGTAATTTTGCTTTGACATGTTCTGGCAAGATTTGTTCCTTTCAGCCAAGCATGCCTTCTCAGTACAGACTCAGTGACAGCAGCCCTGCAAGATGCTTCTAAGGCATCAAACCCACACTGCAAAGTATGTTTACTAACTTGGTTTGCAGAGTGCATTAACTCTTGTAAATCTTTGTTTTCTGCACCATCTGGAAGTAATATCATTTTTGTTTAATTACTTCCAAAATATGTTACTGGTACTTCAACATGTGAAACTGGCAATTCAAAGCCCTGATGGCAAGAGTTGCAGAGGTATATACCTTCTTACTCCATCTGTCTAAAGCTCTAGAATCCCTGTCTGAAGGGGTAGGGTTTTTGGCTGTAGTAGTCTTAATGCCTTTAGGTCCCTGGGAAATGGTCTCTGGATCCGCAGTAGGATTCTAGAGAAATCTGTGAGAGTTAAGTACTCTGTAATACCCATTAGGTTTTCTAGGGGCTGGTGGTAAAGTGTCAGGAGTAAGACTGGATTCCATGAAGACATCATCTACAATATCTAGGACAGGGGCTATGGCTAGAGGCCTGTGCTAAGGCAAGTCTAAAAATTCTCTGTGTATCTTTTTGGACTGAGGATAGTCCTGGCATTCCCAGCGGAAATGCTCTGTTAAGGTGTGCAAGGCTTCACCAAAAGAAAAATCCTCTTTAGGGGAGGCAGAGGGAATGGAATCCTCTGTATCTGAATTCTCATAGGTAGAGAAGGGTATGTCCTGGTAATCAGAGGGATCAGAGTCATTAGACTCCTGGTCTGTAGAATCAGAAGGCAATTCAGTTCTTTGTCTTTTAGTGGGGGAAGGCGGGCTTCCCCTAATTAGAGTAATAAGGTTTTCAGCCATTCTACGCATTTGTTTCTGTGGCATGAGAGCTTGAGCATGCACTTTGGTCGTCAGTTTTCTTGGTGTATAGGGCGAACTCTGGGCCTGAGAAACTTGGTAGTTTTAGCTAAAAAATGAAGCTGTTGGTTTAATATGAACATAGGAAGGTTGGAATACACCCTCAGAAGCCGGTGCCTGCACAGCGGCTCCGGACACAACCAAGGTAGAGACACCCGCAGGTTCCATAGTTGAAGAATTATCTCACGGCATACTGAACTCTGAATGGGTCTCAGCAGAGGCCTGCAAATTTGTAGAAGCAGGTATCAGGGGCAGCAAAGGCACCTCACTGAGTACTGGCAGACTAGCTTAATGGAAGCGTCTTTAGCAGTTTTGGGCCTATGCGGTCGGTCTCTGTCTTTATCCTTACGTTTTTCCAAAAGATCGGTAGTTGGATGGCTTACAGAAGCCATTTTGGAATACGGAGAAAGATAGTGAAAGAATTTAGCAACAAAGATAGCCCGACGACGAATAGTTTGGGCACAAAACTGGCAGCGAAAGACGTCGTGGTCTGGGCCTAAACAGGTGACGCAGTAAGAATGAAAATCTCTGTAAGGTATTTGCTTTCCACGGGCAAGACAATTGGTAACTTTTTCTGACATTGGTTAGAGCAAGAAAAAAGGATCCCCAATGGGGTACTTAGCGTTAGAAGACTTCAGGTTGAAACTCGAAAAACAAAAATTGCAGGTAGCGGATGACCAGCACTTGCGAACTGCTTCTGCTCCGGGCTCCTACGTGGCAAGAAAAGCTGATGTAATGGCATCGGCTGCATGGTTTATATCCCTGACGACCTGACATCATGGAAGAGGCGACAGCATCCGATGCAGAAATCCCAAGACTCTGGTATTCGGGCTGACTGAGGGCTACCTGCAGGCAGATAACCCAAGTGTGATGACTGCAACAGTGAAACACGAAGAACATTTGGGACCTTACCATATCACTAATGAAAAATGGCTGAAACAAGGGACAGAATGGGGAAACTAAGTACATCTGAAGTACAGTTGCAATGTCTTAAAAAATCACTGTCATTCTCACAGAGAAAGTAAGAAGTTAACTTAAAAATCTTATCATGCCCTACAACAATCCACAACTGCTTCTATCCTCAAACAGACTACTAATTCAGACAATCAAAATTAACAATGCAGCCGGTGATTTCCTCTTTGCAAACTCTGCAGGCAGAGCCTGGAACTCGCTTCCAGCTGATATTACTTTGCTCTCCTCCCTAGGCCAATTCAGAGCTAGACTCAAATAACATCTGGCACTAAACTGGCTTTGTCACTGCAACAAGCCTGGCTAACTCTCATCATGAATGTCTAAAATCTATTAATCAGATTACTGTTGAACTTACCCCTGTCACCAGGGAGTAACTCTAACCTGTTGAACTTGTCTATTCATGTTTGCTTATGTATTCTTTGTCTATACCATATTTGTAATATGTTTTCATTGATTTTTTTATTGTATCTGCTTACCTTGGAGCTTTTCTCCCCAGGCCTCAGCTGAAAATGGACAAGAATCCAGTCGGACTATCCCGGTCAACAAATGTAAAATAAATAAATAAAAATAAACATAAAAGCCCTCAAAATGTATTTTGGGCCTTCTTACAGGATCCTTGAATATCTTTGTAAACACAGATCACTTGCACTATGGTACTCTTTCTGCAGGAGAACTGTTTTTGCATACACATAGCTGGGCCATTATATTTTCATATTCAATTTATTTTACATTTGTTTATTGGGAAAGTCCAGCTGGGACAGATGCCCATTTTCAGCAGAAGCCAGGGGAGAAGCACTCCAGATGCATGTCTTTGGAATGTGTGAGGAAACAGGAGCCAATACCCACACAGGAACTGCAAGTACGTCTGGTGCAAAGGTCCATAAAACCTGAAGCAATCACAAAACTGGCCATCACCAAATAGTGAAACCCAAAAAGCTCTTTATTGTGGCAACTTCAAAAAGGTATAGCAAAACAGTCAAACCAGTTTCAGCATAAATATGCCCTCCATATAATATAATATAATGCAGTAATAACAGCATTTAGTAATCTGCAGAAGATAGAATGCAAATGTTTTAATTGCTGTGCGGCTCTAACATCTTAATCGACATTCATCAAGTTGACACAAATGGTTAATTAACAATCCATGGAACCAAAGAAATCTTTTTAGTAAATACATTTTCCTCTCAAGCTGCTTACTCTGTTTAACAATCTACTTTGTGTTTCCTTGTACAAACTGTGTGATTGCATGCACATACAAGTATTGTTCTCTGATAGTATACAACGGGCTTCGAAGGCAAGTGGTAAAAGAGCAGCAGTGCTCTTTTCCTGGTCAACAAACAAAATACACATCAAACATCTTAACCAAGCTTAACGTACTTGGAACAATGCACAACTACATATGAACCTGGCAATATGAAAATGAATATCAGCATGCTCCCTGTTCCATTTAAAGGGACAAGTCTGCAGACCAACATTTTGCTTTATTGTTTTTAAAAGGTAACCATAAAACCATGAAGTTACAGCCACGTCTTAAAAAACACAAAGTTGAAATGTGAATCTTATGAGGGCATCAGCTGTAATGGGGTTAGTGGTTGCCCTCATTACATTCGTTTAATACATTCAAAAATATACATTAGTATTAAGAGTAAGGAATATACTGGTACCGATTAACATTAATTTTTCCACGAGTCCCAGTTTACTGATGTAAAGCCATTGACTGAGCTTCACTAAACATATGTGCAGTGTTCAAGTGTGAGATTAATGAAGCCATGAGCTTTACTTATAACAACAATCAGTAATCTGAGTTGACAAACAGTAATGCGGGTGGGGTGCAGGGGGTTTGCCCTATACAAAGCATGCCTTCAACAGTTTTCATGGTATTCAACCACATTATCCTGACAAGTTGTCAAGTCAGGAGGTGTACATCTTGTCTCTCATTTTAGTTATATATCATCTGGCAACTTCCTAAGCCAAAACTATTGGATCATTTGAATGGAAATCTCAAAACAGACAGCATTGCAATACATTTTTTTCAGGCACTTACAATACACTAAACTCAATTAAACAAACACTAATGAAAAATCTCATCTAGAGCAATAAAATGAAAACTGTTACTTGAGGTAAATTAACCCCAATAACTTTCATTCAAGATATATTGCCCTTTCTGTAACAATGTAGAATTCCTGTGTGTTTGGTGTAACAATGTATAAATCCTGCATGTTTGGTACACCTCCTAGTAGGTTATATATGTTTTTGGAAATGCACGATTCTCAGAACTGCAGCGGCTGCAATTTTGACAAATGACAACAAATGCCTTAATCTGCTTCAGCTTGGCTGGTCTCTACAACTCAGTCTTCCAGCAAGTTGAGGTTACTTCTTAAAGAATTATTTCAGACTGAATTTTCAGTACCTATTTCAATTTCCTGAGAAAGAGACGTGGCAAGAATACTTTTGTCAAGAAAAAATTATTTGCATTTGTGAAGAAAGGAAGCTAGAATATAATCTGAAAAAAGTGGTAAAATGAGGTCAACTCTTGTCATCTGTATTCTTGTTTTGCTGAATACAGTACAGTAAGAACATGGAATCAAACTGACCATTTCAGCCAATCATGCCTTGCATCACTCATTCCCATATAATTTATCAATCTAAGTAATTTTAGGTCTTTTTTTGACTTTCACAAACTGATATTATATTGCAAAACTCAATTACCCTCTATGAAAATGAGTTTTCTGTTTTGTTGTTTTTCCTGAATGCTGCTCAAAGTCTAACCTGGTCTGCGTTTTCTTTCCTTTTTAAAGCTAGATATTCCCCTTGAAATGGGTACTGAATTTCATCAAAAGCCTGTCAAAAAATTCCCATGTCCCTATTTCAGCAGTCATTCCTCATAAAGCAATGTCTTCAAGTTTTCAGTCATTCCATATTGCTTGGTTTCCTGAATCACCTGAGGAGTTTATTACATTCTTTAATCACATTCTCTGTGTGATGAATGAAACAACCTGTCAACTGAAATACCCATCTCCATAAATACTACTACTTGTTTGATTAGATTACATCCAAAAGGTTCATAAGGTCTATGCTAGCTGCCCTCCGGGCCATTTTAAGCCTAGCCAATTTCCCTTCTTGTACTCAAATTAACCTAACCCATTTGGTAAGACATTGGCCTTACCCATCCCAAGGTTGATAATTATATATTACCCATAAGAATAAGTGGAATCATACCATAGATAATTTGAGAGGACCCATACATGGGATAAAGCATTTAATTATTACAGGGGGTAGTCCTGGGGTAAATTTTCAGTTTTAAATCCATAGATCCAAGTTGCGCTTGAATATGGACAGGGATGAATATTGTTTTATGTGGATAGGGAATCTGGTCCAGAGGAGCAGCAGTATCCTCAGTGAGGTATACCTGTCCCTCCAAACCAATCTGTTGTGGTTGCTTTTGCAAAAGGGTTTAGATCCACAGACAAGACAGAGTATTTCTCATGGCATTTGACTAGCCGATGTGCAGTAAATCCATCAGTACTAGGTCAGTGGATGCCTTTTATGCCAGACACAGGTCACCTCTTAGCAGTCTGTTGGATACAGAGCATAGTGACAGGACTTTGAATCATTCCATGTACTACTTGTTTAAGCCTTGTATCCTTTTAATAAGGTATCTCTGTGGGCATTCCAGTTCTAATAAAAATTATTTTGGCTTTTCCCAGTTAGGGGTCGCCACAGCAGAACTCTAGTCCACTAATGATTGGCAGTGAATTTTACGGTTATGAGTTGCCATCCCAATGCCCAACCTTCAAAGAAGGCACACCCATTCACGCACCTACCTGCATGTTTTTAAATGTTACCCAACCGCGAGGAGGACATACAGACTCCACACAGAAGGCACTCCAGCTGAGAATCGAATGGGAGAACTTCTTGCAGTGAGGCGACTATGCTAACTGCTGCACCACCGCAGCCTCTAAAAAATTATCAACTAACAATTGACTTAGTTTCTAGTGTCATTCCAGGGGGATCCAGTGCTGGACAGCCTGGGAAGATATGATTGACAGACCATGATGCTTTGCCAGAGATGGCCTGCATCTGTCTCACGTGGGCTATGGCAAAGGCAATTGCCTTCCCATAGTGCCTTTTTTGGGAAATGTGATGAGGTTAAAACTACCAATGTAAACATTTCAACAAAATGCTAAAAGGTCATGCTGCAAAACCCGGAGTCTAAACATGAAACTGGACTCACTGCAAGCATTCTTAACCTTGGAAAATACTGACTTCTGTGCAGTCACAGAAACCTGGTTCAAAGCTGTGGAGAGCACCCACGCCTTACCTGGCTATTCATCCCATCATACATTCAGATGCCAAACTCTGGGCAGTAAAGCCAAAGGAGGTGAAGTTTCAGTATACATTAAAGACATACACACCTCCAGGCTGGTCAAACAGTATGACGCACAGGAGACACTCCATTTGCAGTTAACCATTGACAAGACCCCTATACAAATTATAGCGAGCTACTGGCCTCCAAATCTGACTCAAGATGCCCAATCCGCCTATCTGGACCACTTCAAATCTATCAAGATTCAACCCTTTACCCTGATACTGGGTGACTAACTACCCAAGCATAGACTGGAAGAACTACTCCTGCCAGAACACAAATGCCCAGAGATTCCTCGATTTTGTCAATGCAAATGCTTTGGAAAGAACAGTTGTGTAAATTCTTACCATAACTAGTACAGTTGGGTTTTCTCCTCTTGCTACCTGAACGTCCGGCCAGTATATAAATGTTTGCAGTCACTGCATGGTGCGTGGGACATCTGATGTGGCTAGCAGAGTGTGGGCCATAAAAGTGATGTCTGTGCACAGCATACTTCAGAACTGAGCATCCCATTCAGAACCAGTCCCAGAGAAGGTAGTTCAAGTCCCATACCATCCAAGGAGGGAGATGCCCAGTATTAGGAGGGGTATGTGGGAGGGAAGGAATACTGCAACATGGAAGAGAAGGACATCTATGGTTATGGTAAGATTTTATACAACTTTTCTATGTCCTTCTATTCACGTTACAGTATTCTGTGAAGTTGGACAAGTGCCAAATCTCACTGTCAGGAAGAGGGTGCTGGCCTAGTAGAATTCTCCAGGAATCCATGGAGGATAGCCCTGGCAAATCCAGCCCTGGACCTGAAAATCTGGTCTATTTTGTAATGCTTTGTGAAAGCGTGCACAGAAGCCCAAGTAGCTGCTTCAAGAATAGTGGAATCGTCCAGGCCTTTGAAAAAAGGCTCCAGATGAAGCCATTACCCTAGTGGCATGTGCTCTAACACTGCCTCTTAAGGGTTTCCTGTGGTGTGTGTAGCAAAAGGTGATAGCCCTGGAAATCCAGGCTGAAATGGTTTGCTTAGTTACTGCTTTCCCCAGAGCCTTGGGGTGGAAGGAGATAAACAGTTGGTCAGGAAATGAAGTACTGTCTCCCTGTGGGTTGGGAAAAAGTGAGTAGATGGATGGCTTGGTTTAAGAAAAGGTCTTTGACCACCTTGAGCATGAAGGATGGGTTGGTTCTGAGGGTTACCCTCTCTTTGTGGAAGATGAGGAAGGGTGGAATAGCCATGAGAGCTTGCAACTCAAACTCTTCTATCTGAGGTCAAGGCCTCCAGCAGAACAGTCTTCCATGTGCATTGTTTTAGCAAATCTTTGGATGCTGGCGCAAAGGGGGGGGGTTGTGAGCTTTTGCAAAACATAGTTCAGGTCCCATGGAGGTAAAATGGGCTTCCTTGTTGGTCTGAGATGAAGTACCCCTTTAAGGAACAGTTTTGCAGGCAATCCAGAAGCTAAGGGGGGGGCAGAGGTAGGCAGGCAGAAATGGCAGACAAATAGGCCTTAATGGAGGAGAATGTTAATCCTGTCTGCAAAAGTTCACACAGGTAAGACAGCACTAGAAAGATATCACTTTGTAATAGGTCCAACTGACTTCTAAGAGACCATATGGAGAAACTTTTCCACTTGGATATGCAAGATCTCCTGGTATTAGGTTTCCTGGCCTCCTGCAGGACAGTGAGCAGCACATCTTCATTGAATAAGGTGTCTGAAAGGGATCAGAATCCTATCACCCACAAGGTGAGGTGTAGAAATTGCCAATGAGGGTGGATTTGGGTTCCCTTGCCCTGTGTGAGAAGGTCCAATTAGGGTTAACTTGTGGTAATTGCCCTTGGCTAATTGCAGGAGGAGGGGGGACCAATGCTGTTTTGGCCAACAGAGAGTTACCAGCACGATTTTCAGCCTGTCCAGCAGGACTTTCTGAGCAAGAGGGAAGGGGGGAATGCATAGAGAAACATCCCCTTCCAGGAGACTGAAAAGGCATCTGTTGCCATTGCCAGGGGTTCTGGCTGTCTAGTGCAGAAGGAAGTAAGCTGCATGTTCAGGGTAGAGGTAAATGGGTCTATCTGAGGTGCACCCCATTGGTTGGCAATGTCCAGGAAAACATCCCTGTGTAGCATCCATTCGTGGGACATTGTCATGGACCTGCTGAGAGAATCTGCCTGAGAGTTCTGTTGGGAAGGGATGTATACTGCCTGAAGAGCAACTCCCTGACTAGTGGCCAGTTCCCACACAAGGAGAGCCAGTTTGAAAAGTAAGATTTGGTTCCCCCTTGCTTGCTGAGATACCACAGCACTGTGGCATTGTCTGTGAAAAGCTTTACAGGTCCCTGTTGTAGCCTGAGCTGAAAGACCTTCAATGCCAGTAGTATTGCTCTCATTTCTCTTACATTGATGTGCTCTTTACTGTGTGCTTCTTACAAAATCCCCTGCACTTTTAGGAGCCCTAGCGTAGCTCCCCAACTGAAGTCTGAGGCATCTGTGCACATTACCTGTTTGGTGGAGGGGACTGGAGTGGAAGACCTGGGTTTAGCTTCACCTGGGTCAGCCACCAATGGATCTCCTGCTTGATACAGGTCAAGAGGGCCACCTTATAATCCAGGGGGTGAGAGTGCTGTGTCCAAACAGACCTGAGGTACCACTGCAGTTTCCTCAAGTGACGTATTGCTAAAGGCAGCATGGGTATAGTTGAAGCCATGTAGACCAGAAGGCTGAGGTACTGCCTTGCAGTCATTTCTTAGGTTTGAAGTGCCACAAAGTAGGTATTGTGTCAGGCTTTCCACCTTTTGGAGTGGAAGGAAGGCTTTCACAATGTCTGTACAAATCCTGCACTCCAGGAAGACCATGTCCTGGGAAGGATCCAGGTGGGATTTTGGGTAGTTTATCTGAAACCCTAGGGACTGGAGGATGGCAATGGTTTTCTGCAAGTGAAGCAGGAGGGAGTGTTTGCAGTCTGCCTGGATGAGTAGGTCATCCAAGTAAGGGAAGATTTGGATTCCTTGAGTTCTGCAGAAGGCAATCACTGGTGCCAGACATTTGGTGAAGACTCTGGGTGCTGTGGAAAGACCAAAGGGCAAGGCAGAGTATTGATAATGAGAGGAGGCCATTGAAAAATAGAGGAAACCTTATAGGGATGTGAAGGTATGCATCCTTGATGTCCAAGCTGGCCATGAACCCTTGAGGTAGGATCAGAGGGAAAAGAGTTAGCAATGTAAGCATTCTGAATATGGGTACATGCAGGAAGAGGTTCAGATGGGAGAGGTCTAAAATTGGCCTCCAGGGCCCATCTTTTCTTTGCACTATGAAGATCCTGGAGTAGAAGTCTTTTCCCATTGCAGACTGTAGAACAGCCTGGATAGTACCTTGGGCCATAAGGTTGTCCAGAACAGGTTGCAAGAGGTGAAGCTGTTCTTTTGGTGGTTGGGAAATTCCCTCTCTCTTTGGGGGGGATGATCCAGGTCATGAAGTACCCATGTTCTATCATTGAAAATAGCCACTTGTCTGAAATGATGCGTCTCCACACTTGGAGACAGGAAGAGAGTGGAAAAGAGAGAGGGACGGGAGTAAGGTGATCAAGATTTGCAGGTAGTCATACTACCTGCCCTTTCTTGAAAATGGACCCTCTGGCTGGTGGCTTTTGAAGTCCTGGCTGGCAAGGGTCATTTGCTGGGGGCTTTTCTTGGTCTGGAAGAGGAACCGGGACATGAATGCTTCCTGATAAACTGAGTTTTGGACAGGTAATTCCTTTGAAACTTGGGAACTGGAGATGCATATGCTTTACGTCTTGCAACTCCTTACCTTTTTGTTGCAAGGTCTTAAGTCTGCAACCTTGGATCCAAATAGGGCTGAGATGTGTAAAGGTGCATCTGGTAAAGGCTAGAGGCATAGCCAGAAATACCTTCTTACGGCAGAGACTGATGCTGTGACCTAGTTGAGGCCTCAGCGGCATCATAGCTGCACCTAATAGAGTGCCTGGTAACTTGAGAGGTCAGGGGACAAAGGGAGGACAATTGGGCTTTGAATGGAGAGTCAGAGATGTCCAAAAGCTGTTTGGAAATTTTCTCCAAAAGGGCCAAGGCATATTTAGTCATTCATGTCTGGTAATTGCTCTAAAAGCCACAGTTGCAGATGTGTGCACCTTTTTGCCAAAATGCTCCATGGCCTTGCGGTCCTTGTCAGTGGGAAGGAGGGTAGTAGAGGGCAGTAATTTTGAAGCCTTGTCAGTAGAGACTGAGATGGTGGCTAGGTCTGCAGCTGGGCATTTGACCAGGAATTTAGCTGTCTTTGGAACCCTGTAAAACCTATCAGATCTGTGGGGGGCTGGAGGTCGCGAGTCTGGATTCATGGTTGCTGCAAAAAAAGCATCAAGAAAGGCTGGAGGTATAGGTGAAACAGTTGTGAGAGCTGGAGAGTCCATCTGGAGGAGCTCATAGTACCATTTTTTTTATCTCAGACATTTCAGATGAGTCCCACTTGGAATGCTCTTTCATCTTTGCTATGGTTGCCACAAAAGTGAGATCTTCTGTAGGGGAATCAGCTTCAGCAGATTCTTCCTCTGGTGAGGCATATCAAAGGGGTGGAAGGTTGTTGGGGGGTTAAGAGAGGGATTCTTCTGAGGAATCAGAGTACTCCTTCTCTTCCACCTGTGCGGGCTTTGAGGCCTATGCAGTAGGGTGTAAGGCCATAAATGCACTAAAGAGGCATTGTGAAAAAGCCTGCCAATCCGGTTGACTTTCTCTAATAGGAGAAGTATGCTTTCTCTTCTCTTTCTTTTTAAGAGAAAGCCTAGCAGGCATCTGTACAGGGAAAGGCCTAGGACTGGACAACTGAGAAGGAGCAGCGGAATCAGTCTGGTTTGCCGAGAGCCTTGGTTCCCCCTCAGCATCAGAGACAGTTGTCCGTAGAGCCTCCATAAATGAGCCTTTAGCACAGGGGTTCTGTGGCTTCTGTTATGGTACCTGCTATACCATGAACAGCGGAACTAGAGCATTCATCTAGGCCGACGGCCACAGGATGATCATTGGATTTCAGAGGTGCAGTGACACTAACATGCCTCACAGTCTAGGCTTTTTTCTTCGGCGATTCAGCAGTCAAGTCGTATGGTCCCTCCATACCCAGTGCTAGCTGTTTCAGAAGTTGGTTATCAAGGTATATGTTGACTGCGTGAAGTCTGTTAAGCAAGGTCTTGGGTACAAAGGTCTGGCAGATAGGGCAGGCTTTGTAGTTGAGACTTTCCTAAACAGAATAAGCAGAAGTTGTGGCCACCTTTGTGGGGTATCCGACAGCCACATTTACACTTGCCCTTTCTGGATGACATGAACAAGCACTAACATGCATTGACTAAAATAAAGGTTCCTCAATGGGGTACTTATCTGAGTTTTTCGAAGATTTGACAGCTAGGAAGGCAGGAACATCTGACGTTCGACTGGCAGCAGAAAAGTTCTGAAGTCTGGTGTGCACAGACATCACTTTTATGGCCCATGCTCTGCTAGGCAAGTCAGACATCCCACACACCATGCAGTGACTGCAAACATTTGTATACTGGCTGGACATTCAGGTAGCAAGAGGATAAATCTCAACTGTACAGAATACTGCAACATGTGAATAAAAGGACATCAGCTAGTCGATACTCATATGAGGTGATAATATCTTGGTCTTGGTATTAACCAACATGAATAACACAACAGCAGCATCCCTGCATTATTATCCTCCCTGGTAAGAACCAACCATAAAACTGTCACTTTCGAAGTCACCATCTCCCCCGACCCCTCCTCTAGCTAGGGTCAAACAAAAAAAACTTCTCCAAAGCTGATTATACCTTCTCCCAGGAGGCTGTAAACAGGTTCACAGCCCGCTCCTCCTCTCTAGGAACTGGCACCAATATCCAAAACTATACCAAAGCACTACACAAGCATTTATACAGATCCATGGAATCAGGAGTGCCTGACAGGACTAAATCATCCTCCACAAGGAAGAGTTAACCTGTCTGGTGGACATCTGCAATAAACTATATAACAAAAGGAAAAAAAATGCTGTCCAGGAGCAAGGAGCAGGTGCCCAGTTGGAAGCAGTCTCTCCTTAGGCTGAAGGAGCAAAGGAGAGCACTAGGTGAAATCCTCCCAAGCAAATTGAGTCCAAATTGGCCACATCTACTAGAGACAATCATAAGGCCTTCTTCATACATGTCTGCAATCTCAAAGGAAGCACCCAGATCTGTTCAGAAATGGTGATCAAGGACACCACATATACAAATGCTGTAGATATAGCAAACCTGCTGGCTGATAGATTCTGCAAAAACACCCCTCTGCTACCCCCCATCAGGACATTCCCAGTACCTGCCTTCTTCCCCTTACATCTAGGCACAGGTCATCACTGCTCAACCAAAGGCAAAAATACAGCCTCCATGGGACCAGTTAACACATCCCAGGCTGCATCCTACATGAACTCAGGCAGGAACTTGTAGCACCATTAGGCACTCTATTCAACCAAAGCCTGAGTACTGGCTTCATCTCAGCTGAGTTGAGGACAGCCACTGTCATCCCTTTGCACAAAAGGTGAAGCATCCACTGATCTGGTAAAACTACAGACTCATCAGCCTAATTAGCCTGATCTGCAAGGCCATGGAATGGATCATCATGGACCCCACTAACAAGAACACTGGCAACCTCCAAACACTCAATCCCACATAGTTTGGCTTCGTCAAGGGGAGGTCATGTCAGTTAAATCTGGTAGACTTCTTTGTGACAGTCACCAAAGCTATGGACAAGGGGAAAATGGTGCACACCACCTACCTTGACCTGGCCAAAGCCTTCAACACTATTCCCCACTCGGGCATAATAGATACTCTCTCAACTAGGCATCAATCTGTGTTACCATATGGGTAGCTAACTGGCTCACTGATTGAACCCACCTAGCCAAAATGGGGGAAGCCTCCTCAAGCAGTAGACCAGTAACTAGCTGCATACCCCCAGGGTTCAGTCTTGGGGCCTCTGTTATTTGGGATATACTTTTCAGAGGTGCAGGCCAAAACCAGTGGGCTATGGCTAACCATGTTTGCTGATAATGACAAGCTGGGCACTGTCATCAATTCCCCTTGTTATGTGTACATTCTCCAAGAGGGTCTCACCCAAACAAATGACTGGTACCAGAAACATGGCCTCAAGCTGAATACCAAAATGAATAATCATCCCCTTTGGGGAGAGAAATGTCCCCACAAATTATCACATTAATAACATCCTTAGTATGCAATCAGTTGTGAAGGATTTGGGCACCCAGGTTAATAGCAACTGGACTTTTGACCACCATGTTGCATCTATTCTATGGAAAGCTTTCTACATGGTCCACCCCATAAGTAAGGCTCTCTCATCCAGAGACAAGGAGGTCATAAAGTACAGTTCTGTACACTTACCATAAATGTAGAAGTTTGGGTGTATTCACTGTTGCAGTCATCACACTTGGGTTATCTGCCTGCAGGTAGCCCTCAGTTGGCCCGAATACCAGAGTCTTGGGATTTCTGCATCGGATGTTGTCGCCTCTTCCATGATGTCAGGTCGTCAGGGGTATAAAACATGCAGCTGACGCCAATACATCAGTTTTTCTTGCCCCAGATGTCAGGAGCCCCCAAAATAGAAATCAATTGAATAGTGTGGAACACCTTAAATACCATAGCCATAAGATATGGTGAAAAAGAACAAAGGTAGAAAGTATAGAGAAGTTAGGGGGCTGGGGGGAGGGTAACCAGGACTGCAACAGTGAATACACTTGAACATCTACATTTACGGTAAGTGTACACAACTGTACTATGTTTTTCATGTTTCACTGTTGCAGTCATCACACTTGGGTTGATTCCCAAAGCTGAGGAAGGGGGGAAGGCAGTCAAGAAATATTAGGGCTGGCTAGCAGGCTTTGTAAGACTGCTATGGCAAATGCAGCACTGGATTTAGAAAGACAGGTAAGTGATAATGCTTGATGAAGGTGTGTACAGAACTCCAGGTTGCAGCTTCCAGGATGTCCCTGGTAGGCACTCCCCCAAGCAATGATGGAGAGGTTGAGGTAGCCCTAGTGGAATGAGTTTTGATCCCCTGTGGGATAGGTTTCCCATGGTGCTTGTAGCAGAAATGGATGCAGTGTGCTATCCATTTGGAAATGGTTTGCTTTGAAATGGCCTTGCCCACTGCCCCTGTAGCAAAGCTGACTAGAAGCTGGTCAGTTTTTCTGAAAGGCTTAGTCCTGTCAAGGTAGAACCTGAGCTGTCTGTGCATGTCCCGAGAGTACAGGTTCCTTTCCCCTTTATTCTTAGGATTAGGGAAAAAGGTTGGTAAATGAATGGATTGGTTTAAAGCCACACTGGATCCCTACTTGGGCATAAATGATGGGGTGGTCTGCAAGGAAACTCTGTCCGCATGGAAAATAATGAAGGATTCCACAGCCATAAGAGCCTGTAACTCAGACACTCTTCTTGCTGAAGTGATGGCTAGAAGTAAGGCTGTTTTCCAAGAGAGAAATTTTAACTCTGCTGTAGAAGCAGATTCAAAAGTGGGAAGCGTGAGCGTCTCTAGTACAAAGTTAAGGTCCCAGGCAGGAGTAGGAGCTCTCCTCGGGGGTCTTAAATTGTTAGCTCCGCTCAGGAACTGTTTGATCAGCGGGTGAGAGAACAGGGGTGGATCAGTATCATAAGGAGCTGAGATAGCAGAGGCATGAATCTTAACTGATGAGAAGTATAAGCCCTTATGGAGCAGCTCTGCTAGGTAATCCAGGATTTGAGGTAAGGTGGGCACAGCTGTGTCCTTCCCTTGATACTGGCTCCAAGAACAGTATCTTTTCCACTTTTCTGAACAGGATTTCCTAGTACTAGGCCTCCTGGCCTCAAGGATGACATCCAGCACCTGTTTGCTGAGGGTTGCTGGTGGTGTATTCAGGGAATAAACCATGTTGCAACATTCAGGGATTTCAGCTGAGGATGCAAAATCTGTCCCTCCAGCTGGGACAGCAGGGAGGGGGTCTGATGTAGATGCCAGGGTGGCATTGCTGTCAGACTGCATAGCAGTGGGTTACCAGTGCTGGTGTGGCCAGTCTGGTGCAATAAGGATTGTCCTTGGCCTGTCCTGTTTGATCTTGAGTAGTACTTTTGAGAGGAGAGGCAGAGGGGGAAAGGCATAGAGAGGTTTTCCCATGTAAAGGACAGGACATCCACTTTCCAAGCTTGGCTGTGGAGATTTCGTGTGCAAAATTTGCTCAATTGATGGTTTTGGGGGGGAAGCAAAGAGGTCCACCTCTGGTGTTCCCCACCTGTAGGGAAGTAGTTTGAATGAGTTGAGTTCCAGTTTCCACTTGTGTGGGTCCAGTAGATTTCTGTTTAAGTTGTCTGCCAGTGAATTGAGCTTGAATGTGCATTTGATTGCTCAAGGCAGCATTCCACAGGGCCATGGCTAACCTGTAGAGTGGGTAGGAATGAGTTCCCCCCTGCTTGTTTATGTACCACATAACTGTGGTGTTGTCTGTCTTTATCAAGAGTTGCCCTGGAAAGATAAGGTATTTGAAGGCTGTCAGTGCACTCTGTACAGCTAACATTTCTTTTTGATTGTTATGCAGGTGAATTTGTCCTGGGCTCCATTTGCCTTGAATGCATTTGCCTGTCATGTGAGTCCCCCATGCATAGTCTGATGCATCTGTTGTCAGGGTTTGGGTGGTGAGGGATAAAGTGAAAGGGAGTCCCTTGTTGTGGTCGCAAGCTTCTGCCCACCAAAGGAACTCTGTCCTTAGGCAAGGAATGATAAGAATCCATGTTTCCAGGTCCTAAGAATGATGACACCAGAGACTTTTTAAGTGCCATTGAAGTTTCTTCATATGCAGTCTTATACATGGAATTAGTAGAATGCATGAGGCCATGAACCCTAAGGGCCTGCAGTATTTTTCTTGCAGATAGCTGTGTTTTGGTGGCCAGTATTTTGAAGTAATTTGCAAATAACCCTGCTTTTCTGGAGTGAGGAAAGCCATCTGGGAAGTTGTGTTCAAGCTTGCTCCCAGGAATACAATCCTTTGGCTGGGTACCAGATGTGATTTCTTTTTGTTAATGGTATACCCCAGAAAAGTTAGGAGTCTCTTTACAAACATCAGGTGCTGAAGTAACAATTCCTGACTGTCCGCCTGAATCAGGCAATCGTCCAAGTATGGGTAAATTTGAATACTTCTCTGCTTGCAGTATGCAATGGCTGGAGCCAGGCACTTTGTGAATACCCTGGGCATAGTACATAAGCCAAAGGGAAGTGCAGAGAACTGATTGTTTCAGGGCAGGCTCTATGCACTTTTAGATTTCCTGCAAGATTCCCTTATGGGGATGTGCAGATCAGTTACTTTTAAGTCTAGGGTGATCAGCCAGGAGTCCTTGGCTAGCACAGGAAGCAGCTGTTGGAGTGCAAGCATTTTGAATTTTGGTACCACAAGGAAGGTGTTGAGAATGGACAGATCCAGGATAGGGCGCCAATAGTTCTCTTTTCTGGGTACCAGGAACAGTCTGGAGTAGAAACCGTATCCTCTTTGCTCTATTGGAACAGACTGAATAGCCCTGATACTGAGAAGAGAAAGTACTTGCTTTTGAGCCTCTGCCCATTGG
Source organism: Protopterus annectens (assembly GCF_019279795.1). Lineage (NCBI taxonomy): Eukaryota > Metazoa > Chordata > Ceratodontiformes > Protopteridae > Protopterus > Protopterus annectens. The sequence continues at coordinate 246,689,635 of NC_056739.1, read as the reverse complement.
TTTGGAGGAAGGTCTGGCAACCCACTTGGGGTTGGCAGTGAGAGGAAGTAGAATCTGTATCCCTGAGATACAATGTTTATGACCCATTGGCCCTGGGTAATGTACTTCGTTTTTTGCGTGCAGGACAAGTTTTCCTCCTAGGGGTGCAAGTACTTGGGCATGGCTGGGAAGGATTAAAGACGTCATTGTGAACTTTTTCCATAAGGGGTGGCTTACCACTCCCTATTTTTGAGGTGGGAGTACTCCATTGTTTAGATCTGTGCATACCCTGAGACTGTAGTCTTTGTGACCTGTTGCCCCGGGTTTGGGCTGAGAAGGCCAGGGAGGGACTGGAAAGGACCAGTTTTTAGAAGGCCAATGCCTACTGAATCTAGGTAAGAAATCTTTAACAGTTTGCATAGATTTAGTCTTTTCCTCCATCTTTTTCAGAACTTCTGCTTTTGGGCCAAACATTCTTGGTTTAATGGAGCATCTAGTAATTTTGCTTTGACATGGTCTGCCAAGATTTGCTCCTTCAGCCAAGCATGCCTTCTCAGTACAGACCCAGTGACAACAGCCCTGCAAGATCATTCTAAGGCATCAAAACCACACTGCAAAGTAGGTTTACTAACTTGGTTTGCAGAATGCATTAACTCTGTAAATCTTTATTTTCTGCACAATCAGGAATCAACAACATTTTTTGTTTAATTAGTTCTATAATATGCTGCTGGCACTTCAACATGTGAAACTGACAATATAAAGCCCTGATTGCAAGAGTTGCAGATGTATATACTTTCTTAACCTATCTCTCTAAAGCCCTAGAATCCCTGTTTGAAGGGATAGGGGTTTTGGCTGTAGTAGCCTTAATACCTTTAGGTCCCTAGGAAATGGACTCTGGATCTGCAGTGGAATTTTTAAAGAGAAATTTGTGAGAGTCAGGTATTATGTAGTACCGGTCAGGCTTTCTAGGAGCTGGTGGTAAAGTATCAGGGGTAAGACTGGATTCCATGAAGACATCTATAACATCCAGGATGGGGGTATAACTAGAGGTCTACGCTGAGGCAAGTCTAAAAATTCTCAGTCTCTTTTTGGACTGTGGGTAGTTCTTGCATTCCCAGCAGAAATGCTCTCTTAAGGTAAGCAAGGTTTCACTGAAAGAAAAGTCCTCTGGACGGGAGGCAGAGGGAATGGAATCCTCTGCATCTGAATCCTCATAGGTACATAAGGGTATGTCCTGGTAATCAGAGGGATCAGAGTCTTCGGATTCATGGTCTGAAAAATCAGAAGGAAAATCAGTTATTTGTCTTTTAGACGGGGAAGGCTGGCTTCCCCTAATTAAAGTAATAAGGTGTTTAGCCAGCCATTCTAAGCATTTGTTTCTGTGGCATGGGAGCTTGAGAATGCACTTTGGCTATCGGTTTCCTAGGCGTAGTGCAAACTCTGGGCCTGAGAAACTCAGTAGTTGTTGTCAAAAAGGAAGTAGTCAGTTTAATATGAACATCAGAAGGTCTGAATACACCCTCAGAAGCCGGTACCTGCACAGTGGCTCCAGATCCATCCAAGGTAGAAAGATCCACAGGTTTCATAGTCAAAGAAGCATCTTGTGGCATACCAGACTCTGAATGGGTTTCAGTAGTGGCCTGTGAATCTGTAGAAGCAGGTATCAGGGGCTGCGGATGCGTCTCACTGAGCACCTGCAGAATATCCTGTCCACTATTTCTTGCTTGAGGGACCACTCGTGAGGCAGCAAAATTGCTCTGCTCACCTTGTGTGCTATCACGTTGGATTTCTCCGGGATGTGCATTGCTAGCAGAAAGGGCTGGATGGATACAGCCCACTGCCATACTCTTAGGGCCTCGTGACAAAGGGGATATGACCTGGTTCCTCCTTGTTCAAGTACCAGACCACTGACATGTTGCCTGTCTGAATCGCAATTGTACCCAGAGGAAGAGTCCTGCAATGCTAAAAGTACTGCTCTCTTCTCTAGGACATTGATATGCAGATGTGTCTCGTGATCGTTCCATGTGCCTTGAGCTGTTCTTCCTGAAAATGCCCCCCCCCCTATCAGGGAAGTGTCTGTGGTCACTGTGGCCACTAGTGGGGGTAGGACAAAAGGACGACTTATCGTGACATGGACAGAGGTCACTCAGCACTGAAGATCCTTTTTGCAAGAGTTTGTGATCATTATAAGGTGAGACATGGGGAGCTCTTGGTAAGACCGTTGAGTGAACAGCCATTGCAGAACCCGCATATGCATACAACCCAGTGATATGGCCAGAAATGCAGCTGCCATCATGCCTAACAGTTTTAGAACTTCTGATGCTGTAGCCTTGTTTTTGGATATCAGATTGTGGACCTGCTGAAGGAGTAGCAAGACTCTTTCTACTGGAAGTCTCAGAGTGGTGGTGGTGTCCAATTCTGCTCCGATAAAAATGGTATGTTGCGATGGCGATAAGGCAGATTTTTCTGAGTGAGGTATTCGTAGGTTGGTACTAGGATATCAGCCCTAGGAACTATGCAAGCCTAGACATAATTCCCTGGCTATTTCTTCACACACTATTTACTTCCCTGGACCCCTGTCTAGCAGGGTGACTGATGTGATCCCCGGGGTGTATTTCCTTTCTCCCATCCAGTCATCAAGGTTCCTTTTGGAGATAGCCAAAGACACACTCTGCTTGACATGTATTGACAGTCTATTCCAGAGTCTGGGAAGTCTCTGGGTCAGGAACCTATCCCTCCAGCAGGTTTTGTTTACTATGCTAAGGTTTAGATCCCTGGAGCGTGTGGCTCTGAGGGATTGAGATTTCTTTAAGGGCAGCATGTCCAACAGCTCTGGGTTTGACATGGCCTTGTATGTTACACAGAGATCGCCTTGGAGCAGACGATATGCGACAGAGTATAGCTGGAGGTTTTTAAGGTGGTCAGCATAGGGCATCTGCTTTAGGCCTGTGATTCTTTTAGTGAGGTATTTCTGCGGCCTTTCCAGTTGTTGCAGATGTCTTGAGAGGTACATACCAAATGGGGTGTTGTATTCTACAATGGGTCTAATGAGGGGTGAGTACAGTGGGACAATGACCTCCTTTTTTCTGGTTGAAAAGCCCTTAGTGATGAGGTGTGCCACATAGAAGGATTTCTTGACTGTTGTGGTGATGTGGTTATTGAAGGTGAGACCACTGTCCACTTGCATCCCTAAGTCTCTTATCACACTTTCGGTGTTTAGTGTATTGCCACCTATGTGGTAATTAACGGGTACATGTTTTTTCCTAAAGGGGATAACTATACATTTCTTGGCATTGAGCTCGAGCAAATGGCTCTGGCACAAAGTATCTGTTTTCATAAGGCCCTTTTGTAGAGTATCCACATCATTTGGGGATTCAGTAATGGCTCCCAGTTTGCAGTCATCTGCAAACTTTGTTAGCCAGAGTCCCTTAGTGTTGGCCTGTACTTCAGAGAAGTAGATGCCAAACAAGAGAGGTCCCAGGACTGAACCCTGAGGTACTCCACTTGTTTACTGTAATGCCGAGCTGGCTGCAGAGTGACAGAGTGGTGGCCCTGGCTTGAAAGAGTTGATGCATAGTGGTGACAGTGAGTAGCCAGTCGTCTAGGTACAGAAACACCTGGAATCCTAAACGTTTCAAGTGAGCCGTGACCACTGCCATGCATTTGGTGAACACTCTCAAAGCTGTAGCAAGACCAAAGGGCAGGGCTCGAAATTGGTAATGATTGGCTCCCAGCCGGAAGCGCAGATGATCTCTGGATGGTCTGGCCATTTTTATGTGGTAGTACGCATCCTGGAGATCTATTGAGCACATCCAATTGTATTTCCTTAAAAAGGGAAGTATCTACTGAAGCGTGACCATCCGGAACTTCTCTTTCTTGACAGATTTGTTTAGCCGGCTGAGGTCCAATATAGGTCTCCAGTCCCCTGCTTTTTTGGAACTAAAGAATCTTGAGTAAGATCCAGATCTTGTCTGGTCTGTTGGGACTGGTTGGATGCTCTCTTAGCAATGTTTGGACCTCTACTGTTGTTATTCCCTCTAACTGGGTGGAACGTCTGGTATTTTTGTCAGTGGAGGGGGTGTGGTGAAAGGAATGAAGTATCCTCTGGAAATGATACTTTGCACCCAGCTGTCATTTGTTATTTTGAGCCAGGCATCTAGATAAAAAGATAAGTGACCCCTGACTGCCTCCAGAGTAGGACAGTCAGACCTCCATTTAGGAGCACTGGTAGGGCTTCCCAAAGAAGTGATCTCCGTCACCCTGGTTTTGCGGAACCCCTCTACCGCGAGGGTGGCATCTTCCATTATTGCCCCCTTCTCTGCCCCTGGAGTGGTGTTCACCATGTGTGTCCTGAAAGGATCCTTGGGATTTTCAGAACCATATCTTTCCTTCCCTTTGACCCTTGGGGTAGGGTCTGGTCGGGGTGGAAAAATGGACTCAGATGGCAGAGTCTTTCCTTCCTGCTCACACCTGGTCAAAGTTTCCTTAACTTTCAGCCCAAAAAGAGACGAGCCATCAAAAGGGGTATTTACAAAGGATGGCTTGAAGGGCTCTGCAAAGGAACACAAGTGCATCCAGGAGCGTCTCCTAAGAGCAAATCCTGTACCCGCTGCCCTGCTTGTTCCATCCGCTGCATATGAAATGAGGTGCATGGAAAAATTTACTATGGAGCTGAGGGTAGCTAGCTGGGAGGCAACTTTATCTGAAGCTCTTGCAGCTACTGTACCCTGAAAAGTATCTTCCAGCTCTTTGCAGTCTCATAACATGGATTAAATAGTTGAGTGAATGCAGTGCAAACGTCGCTGAACTGCAAGCATGCTTCCCATATCTATCCATGATCCTGGAATCTTTGTTAGGAGGATGGATACAGGAGGAAGTTTCTGAAATTTCTTTTTTGGTGGCTGCTGCCACAACCATGGCATCAACTGGCACACCCTTGGTCAGAAAGGATTTGTCTTGTGGAGCAGAGATAACTTTATTAGACCTCCTAGGACAGGCTCCATGGTATCCGGAGACTCCCACGCCCTTCGTGAGACCAGCTGCATAAGCTCATCAAAGGGTGGAGACACCCAAGTGGTGGAGGGCTGAGACCCGAAAGCCTTCGGGAGAACCGACTCATCTTCAGTAGGGTTAGTGGACTGCCAGTCACCCCTCTGCCTAAGGATTTCTAATATCTCAGCAAATGAGATATTCTCAGAGGGGGACTGTGGGGACCCTTCTGATTCATCTAAGACAGTAGCAGATGTCAGTGACTCCTGTGGGGAGTCTAGATTTTTCCTCTTACAAAGTCTCTTCCTGGGAACCTCATCAGTGGAAGTTTCTGGCGAGGTCTCTGAAGAGCATGGGCCACCCAATGGGGCTTCCTGAGGCACTGGGTCTCTACGCTTAGCAAGGATCCGTGAAGCAGAAGCAGACACAGGCACTATAGGGGAGGAAGAAGCTGGACTGGAGGTCGAAGATGTCTTAGGAGATATAACTCTCCTCATGGCTTCGAAGGCACCTCTGCTTCAATGCGAAAGGACCCACGGATCAGAGGAAACCATCAATACCCCCAGCACTGAAACAGTGGGCTCTGAGCCAGAGGTAGCAGCTGAGCTCATCCAAGCCGAAGCCCTGAGAGGCAGAGTCAGAACAGACAAGTCAGTCAGACTATCCTCCCCGGACCCGACCAGAGAATGTTGGCTCTTAGACTCCTTGATTGGCACAGAGGAGAAGACACTGGAGCAGGTGTCTGCTCCAAAGGCTCCATGATCAACAAGTCCAACTCCTCCAGCTCAGAAGGACCAGTATGGCTCAGAGGAGGAAGAGTTGCAACTGGCAAAAGGGTCTTTGGCTCCGAAGCAGTTTGGGTCAGAGCCGATAAAAATTTTGCAAAGGACAGTGCCTGTAAAAGCTTCTGCACCACATGATCCACATCCAAATCAGAAAGGCTAATGGAAGACCGAGATGAATGGATCGAAGGTGGCACCGACTGTAACGATGGAGATTTTGGTATTTTGGATACCGGTTCCAAAACCAGGGACCGGCCCCGAAAAGATAAGACAGTCGGCTCCGAGACCCATGGAGCCGACGTCGAAGACTTTTTTGATTCAGTGGAAGTCTTGTAAGACTTTAAGGACTTTGAGGACTTACTGGATCCATTCTGGCCCCTCAAAGCCTCCTGGAAAGAAGGTTTCAGTAAACACCCATCAATAAATTTTCCTCTTTCTCTCCTGGAGAACTGTAGAAGAAAAGGAATGGCATATAGAGCAGGTTTCTTGCAAATGTAATGCTCCTAAACAATAAACGTAGTTGACATGACTGTCAATGACAGACATTTTCTGCCCACATTTAGGGCATTTTTTAAATCCGGACTTAGGGTGTTTCTACTGATCAGCCATTGACAAAAAAATTAGACACACCCAACAACAATAAAATATAGTAAATACAATAAGCCTTCCTAAAATATATCAAGATGTGACAGAAAGTCACTATCTAAACGCAAACAACAAAGCTATATACTACAACTACTTTTTAAGAAAATATCAATAATATTTGAAAAATATAGAATAGTAAGGTTTTTACTGGCCAAAGCTAGCAAGAACCTCCAATCTGTTGCAGCGGTAAACTAGATCTGAGGTAACTCTAGGTGCATCATGGGATAGGGACTTTGCCTCAAGCTATTTGAAGACCTTGAGCTTTGTACTCCGAACCCATCTGTAAGAATGAACAGCAAGATAGAACAACTTCACATTGGGGTGTTTAGATATAGCTTTACACATTAGGGTTTGGAGGGGCTCAATCACTTTTCCTTTATGGTACATCTGAATTTCTCATGGTTTGCCTTCATTTTGAACATGACTTGTGTGACATCCTTCCATCGAAAGGAAACCTGCACAAAACTCACAGCGGCGACCAACATATGCTCAAATGGCTACAATGCGAATGCATTTAGCCATTCAAACACATGGACAAATGTCGAAAATGGTTTTCAGCTAAACCATTTTCGACATTTGTACTCTGAGGCTTTCCATGATTCACTCATTCGATTCGTGGAAATGCCTGCTCACACAAACTATGTTCGATAAAATGAAAGTAAACCTCTCACTTGTGCCTAATTCACTCAATAGAACACTGGTGCCAAATTACTTGAAATGTGCTTGCATTGTCAGTTTTAGGGATGGGGCTAGAGGCCAAGTTACCAACCATTTTCTATTTTCCCTCATCTATATTACTGCCAAGATGTTCAGTAAAGGGATGACTAGCAAACTTCAAAATAACCTTACTCATTATGACATGCTGTCACATGACCAGCCTCTCTTAGGCAAGATGGAATAAAGCTGACACTAATGGAAGCCTCCAATTCCATCCTTAGACTTGCAGGCATCACTTTACTCACATGGACAGTATTTGTGATATAGTCATATCATCGGTGTGCAGTCTGTTCCTTGATCATCTCTAGGACACTGATTAGTTTCTCTGAAGTAATATTTGTAGCATTCATGGGAATTCTAAGATCCTTTCTCTTAGCCTTAAATATGTAACAAATTGGTTAACATAAATGTTGGTCTGATAATGTACAAGAGCGATTGAATTAATTGAATAAAGGGATGCAATTTTTATCTTTCAAGAAAGTAGAACTTTTATTTTGCATTAAAGTCTGGTAGACAAATGGCAAAAAATGTACACCTTAAGATCAAGCCCACCTTATGGTGAAATCATGAATCCAAGTTAAAACAATTTAAAGTGTTTGGGTATATGTGGAGCACAAACTAACATAATTACCTCTTTGCTTGCAGACTGCAACAGTCGCTACCATCCTTCTCAGCCATATTTCAATTAATGTGGGATTGGGAAGCACTTAAAGGACACCCTGTCTACAAAGTATATACTGGAGAGAGAAACTCAAATCCAAGGATCTGTTTTTGTCTATTAAATGTAGCTTTTTTATGGAAAGGTCACAACTGGAATATATACAAATCTTGATGTTTTGGCAAGTGACACTTCTAGAGAAGCTCTACTTATTTTCCATTTAGTTTTCCGATTACAGACACTGTCCAGTATATCAAAGATTTGTCATTACTTTGCACATCAATCTGTATCTAGCATGCAACCAGAAAAAAAAAAAACATTATGTGCAGACAAAATTCGATGTCTCACCTCCTCAACCACTGGTGGTCAGTTGTACTGCAATACAACTCACAGACTTCTCAGATATAAACACTTGCACTGTATGAAGATTCAATTAACTGGTTGTGAATTATTAAATGAGCAAATATTCTGTTCAACGTCATGACAAAATTCACCTCTGAATGTTTGTACACCAGTAGAACTGAATAGCAATTTTAGTGTTTGCTTCAAACAGAAAGTTTTACAAAAAAGAAGTTATGTACTCACCATAACGTTCCATGTTTGTAGTTCATCTCACCCTTCATTCCTACATATGGGATCAGAGCCGATCCTCGGCTCCAACTTGGCCTATTTACAAGCTGGAAGTCTTCTAGTTGGCTCATGGCTAGGAAGGTATCTCATGGTGCACCAGTACAATCCCCAGTTCTTCTTTGCTGCTAACTAGGAAAGATAACTATACCAAAGAAGCCAGTACTAAAAGGTCTCCATAAAAAAGATATATTTCTGTCTCCAGGTACTTCCAGGATGGGGGTAGGAGGGTGGGTTTGTAAGAATGAAGGGTGAGATGGACTACAAACATGGAACGTTATGGTGAGTACATAGCTTCTTTATGTTCTGTAGTCCTATCTCACCTTCATTCTTACATATGGGACAGCGTGCCTAGTGTCTTATTCTTGAGTGGCTCAAGGAAAAATACTCCTGAGTACCGTGGAACCAAATAAAGCTCTACCCTTGGAGGTTAAATCCAATTTGTAATGAATAATAAAAGTGTGAGGAGTAGCCCACGTAGCTGCTGCACAAATATTATCAAGTGGGACCCTGGCTTGAAAGGCTGCAGAGGTAGACTGAGATCTGATAGAATGAGCCTTGATTTTAAAGGGTGAAGGTCTACCCTCAGAATTGTAAACATAAGCTATACAGCTAGAAATCCAATTTGAGTGTGTCACTTTGGAAACTGGTAAACCTGACCTGGATTCAGAGAAGGAAATTAATAATTGATATGATTTACTGATTTCCTTAGTCCGGTGCAAATAAAAACGTAATTGTCTATGGACATCCAGCTGATCAAATGCAGCTGAATACAGGTTTCAATGATTTGGAAAGAACACCAGAAGCTCAATGGATTGATTCGAAGTGGCATGGGAATAGACCTTGCAGACACAGGAGGGATTCGTACGAAGGGACACCCTGTCCTTGTGAAAAATCAGATAAGGGGGTTTAACAGACAATGCTTGCAACTTTGACACCCGTCTAGCAGATGTGATAGCCACCAGTAACAAAGTCTTCCAAGACATGAATTTCAAAGAAGATGAATGGGAAGGCTCAAAGGACGGATAAGTCAATTTGGACAACACAAAATTTAAATCCCATGAGGCAACAGGGTCTTGATAGGGGGGGTCTTAATACAGTAGTACCTTTAAGGAAGGTTTTATACAGCTTATGTGACATCAGATTTGAATCTTGAAAACCTAGATGAAAGTTTGAAATCACTGCCAATTGAATTCTGATAGTACTGGCAGCCACAGATCCCTGGTGAAAAAGCTCAGACAGGAATTCCAAAACCACTGGAATGGAGGTAGTGTAAGGATCAACATTCAGTTTCTCCACCCAGACAGAGAATCTTCTCCATTTGCTGGAATATAGTCACTTAGTCGAAGGTTTATGAGAAGACATAAGGATATGAGTCACGGAGGGTGTGAAGTCGTGAAGCCTGACTAGGGATGGAACTGGAGCAGCCACACTGTCAATTTGAGGGTATGTAATGCGGGATGGGGCGAACCTGACATGTGAGTCAACAGGTCTGGAGCTTGGTCCAGGATCCAAGGATCGAGGCTCGAGGAAGGGGAATCAAACCTGATGAGGCCAGTAAGGAGCAATGAGGATAATTTTGCTACCCAGCTGTTTCGCTTTCTGAACAACCTTGGGAATGAGAGAAAAGGGAGGAAAAGCATACAGGAGACTCAGGGGCCAATTGTGAACAAGTGCATTTCTCAGTGACTCCTCAGAGGGGGGGATGAGGGAGAAGTAGCTGCTGAATTTGGCATTGATAGGACTGGCAAAGAGGTCACATCAAGGCTGTCCCCCATCTGTGGAAAATCTGTTCCGCTGTTTCCTGTTTCAGAGACCACTCATGAGGCATAAGGATTGCCCTGCTGAGCTTGTCGGCTATCACGCTGGTTGTCCCTGGAATGTGTGAGATGCCACCAGAAAATGCTAGGAAGCTATTGCCCATTTCCAAACTCGCATGGCCTCTCGACAGAGTGGGTAAGGTCTGGTTCCGCCCTGTTTGTTGATATGCCATACTACTGACATGTTGTCTGACTGTATTGCAATAGTTCCCAGAGGCAGAAGGTCGTGGAGTGCATGCAATGTCAGGAGCACCGCCTTCATCTCTAGAATGTTGATAAGCAGGTGAGCCTCATGATCTTGCCATGTGCCTTGGACAGTCCTGCCAAGATAATGCACCCCCACCCTATCTGTGAGGCATCTGTGGTCACAGTAGCAATGGGTTGGTGAGGGACAAATGAGGTGCCCGTGGTTAACTGATTGGTGTCCACCAAAGGAGGTCTTTCTTGCAAGATTCTGTCAGCAGAATTTGAAGAGATAACGGGAGGTGCTGAAAAGACAATTGGGACGACAGGAGCCACTGAAGAATTCTCATGTTTAACGTGGCTAGTGGCACTAGTAATATGGTGGAAGCCATGGTCCCTAGAAGTTGCAGGATAATGTTGGCTTTGACCTTTCATAAGGGAAGACTACGCCAAATTTGAAGAACCAGATTCTGTGCCCTTTTGGCAGGAAGACAAGCCAACATATCTACTGTGTATCCCTGCACCTATAAAAATCACAGGTTGAGAGGACAATAAGGCAGATTTTTCCCAGTTTATAGAAATTCCCAGCTGGGTACAAAGCTGAAGAGTAGCGTCCCTGGCCTGAAGAAGAAGATGCCTGGTGGGAGCGGTCATGAGCCAGTCCAGATACGGAAACATCTGGAATCCTCAACATCTCAGGTGAGCTGTCACTACTGCCATACATTTGGTGAACACCCTGAGGGCTGTGGTGAGACCAAAGGGCAGAGCACGAAACTGGTAATGACTGGCTCCCAGCTGGAAGCGTAGATAACTCCGACACCCTGTCCATTTTTATGTGGTAATAGGCGTCTTGGAGATCTATTGAGCACATCCAATTGTCTTTCCCTAATAACAGGAGTACAGGACTGCAGTGTCACCATCCGGAACTTGTCCTTCTTTACTGAATCATTCAATCTGCTCCAGTCCACTGTAAGTTTTGGCATTAAAAAGAATCTGGAGTAAGTTCCGGATCCCATTTGGTCTGCTGGGATGGGTTGGATGACTCTTTGTGACAGCAACTTGTTGACCTCCACAGTTGCCTGATCCCTGTGACTGGGTGGAACATCCAGGATCTTCTTGGGAACAGGTGGAAGAGAAAAGGGTATGACTAACTCTGGTAATAATTCTTTGTACCCACTTGTCTTGAGTGATACCCAGCCAGGCTTCCGAGTACAAAGAAATGTGACACCCATCCGGCCCCACAGAAGCACAGTCAGGCCCCACATCAGGAGCACTGGTAGGGCCAGCCCCAAAAGGAATCGTGACCTCAGTGGTTTTGCAGACCGCCCCTGCCTCTAGGGCAGCGTCTACCATTTCCTCCTCCTCCTCTGCTGTTGAAGGAGGAGTCACCCTGTGCATCCTGGAAAAACCTCTGGGACTTCTTGAACCACATTTTACCGCCCCTCTGATCCTTAGGGTATGGTCTAGAGGGGACAGTAAAATGTACTCCCACGGCACAGAGTGTTTTTCCATTTTGCTCGCATCGGGTGAGATTGTCCTTTACCTTGGCTCCAAACAAGGAGGAACCATCAAAGGGGACATTGGTAAAGGTAGACTTGAATGGTTCCGCAAAATTACACAAACGCATCCAGGAATGACCCCTCAGGGAAATTCCTGAACCTGCTGCTCTACTTGCTCCATCGGCTGCATACGAAATATGGCACATGGAAGAGTTGACGATAGAGTTCAAGGTAGACAACTGGGCAGAAAATGTGTCAGAGACTCCCTCAGTACATGTACCTTGTAGAGAATCTCTTAACTCTTTAAGAAGAGCTTTCTGAAGTCTCATGAAGTGAGTAAGGTCATTCAGTGATCTGAGGGTAAATGCCGCTGAACTAAAGATACGCTTCCCATATCTGTCCATCGTTCAAGACTCCTTATTCGGCGGATGAGAAGTCTCAACTCACTCCTTCTTATTGGCCACCACCACCACCATGGCATCTACGGATCTACGGGAACACCTGGAACCGACCGGGTCAGAGCCAACGGCAATTTAGGTAAAGCAGATAACTTCAACAGTCTCAGCACTACCCTCTCTAAATCTTCTGCCGATAAACTCCTGGAAGACCTGGATGACAGAGTAGGAGACTGGGATCTCTGAGGTATCGGACATTTCAATAACAAGTAGGCCAGTCGAGGATCCATAGACCAGCTCAGAGAAATAGTTTCAGTGGTCGGCTCTGAAATACTTGGAACCGACCCTGTAATCACAATACTGCTCAGTTGGGACTGAGGTCTGTGGAACCGATGAGACAGTGGACTTGTCTAATTTTGATATCTCAAGAGGTGGCTCTGAGACACCATCTGGTGCTGGGGAGGGCCTCTTAGAGAATTTAGATTTTCCCTTAGTGGATTTTGAAGATGAGGAAGAGCTAGACAGATCTTCCTCAAAGGAAGGTTTAAGAAGACCTTTTAGGATGAGCTTGTTCTTCCTCTCCTGCAACACCCTAGGACTGAAAGCATGGGAAAATAAACAGGTCTCCTGTAAATGGATGGCCCTCAAACAGTAAACGCAGTTACCATGACCAACCATTATGGACATTTTTTGAGAGCACTTATACACTTCTTAAAGCCAGATGGCTTATGATCCTTACTCTCTTTAGACATTCTCACAGACAGGACACACGCAGAGAAAAAGAAGGAGGACTAGGTCCTCTAATTTAAATGGGCCTAGCCATACTGGAAGGAGAAAGACACCACGAGGACTAGGTCCTCTAACTTAAATGGGCCTAGCCCAGACAGGAAAGGAAACAAAACGAAGAAACTAGGTCTAACTAAAACAGACCTAGAAATTTACAGAGTATAGAATTTCACACACTCAAGCAGAAATATCAGCAAAACAAGTGAGAATCCGCAAAAAAACCTTCAAAGTTATGCCAATAACTAAAAGAACGTAGTTCTGTTAACAAGGACAGCAAATCCAACAATGGTAACCAATTAACAAGCGGGAAACCGCCAAAAACACTATACTATCCTATTAACACACAGTCACCTACAACTACTAATTCTATTGAGTATACAAAAACCAGCACACAGGATACCAATACTAAGCCAAAACATGTCAAAAAGGTCAAAGATTGCACCAAATGGCACAAGTATAAGCTAACTGCACTAATATGAACTACGCTAACTGAACAATAAAGCAGTAACAGTTTTTACTATTTTAAGCTAAACAGAGCCAAATAATTTTCAGAAAAAGTTAAAGTAAATGCAACACTTAGCCAGAGCCAAAGAGAAGCACAACTGAACTTGTCGATGTGGCAAACGAGATCTTGGGATTGTACTGGTGCACCATGGGATACCTACCTAGCCAAGAGCCAACTATAAGACTTCCAGCTTGCAAATAGGCCAAGTCAGAGCCGAGGATCGGCTCTGATCCCATATGCATGAATGCAGGTGAGATAGTACTACAGAACATCCATGTTTTTCAAATCGGTTTTAACTGCACAAAGTGGTGATGCCAAGGCAGTGAGCAACTATTGCCACCACAAAGCAAAGAGTTTCTCTAGTGCATTTCTAAGCAGGGGTATATTCATTGAAGAATGTGCGTGACTGCTATGTATACACATCTGTCTGGGTGGTCTTGTTTACTCCCACCTCCCAAAAACATGCAGATCGATTGGCAATCAGTCACTTGCCCACAGGTATGCATTCAGTGAATGACTGTGCACTGTAAAAGAACAGTGCCCTGTTCAGAACAAAATTCTGAGCCTTTCGACTACTGGCTACTAGGATATTCTCTGGCATTCCCACAGCCCTGTAAAAGAAAACCTCTTGTTAAGTTAATGAATGGATAGAGATGACAGTAATCAGTAATTCTTATCATTATACAAATGTTCTTCCATTTAGCTTGATAATTAAAATTCAGTCAAAATGTATATACTCAAGATATAATACCTAAATGTAACATACATTTAAACCCACATAACTACAAGATGAAGCTGTACACAAGTTTAATTCTACTATTGATTTGCAAACCATGTTAGTCTCATAACCAAGCAATGACCTGGGTCACTTGGAAAAAAATGTGCTTGGTGGTGGTCTTAAATGAATAAAATTTTGACATTACATACACGGATGCAAGTTGCTAACCTTCGATTTCAATATGACATAAAATTGATGTTGTGGACTTCGCACAAAAAAGTGAAAGCAAACTCATTTACACACACAATTCCATATAAATCGAAAGTTTGCAATACTGAAAATGTCTTTACTGCCAGCAAAAGCACTCAAATCATTTTACATCACTTCTGCCGGCATAGTTTGTGGGAAGGGACAGAACAGCAGGTGAGGGAGTTTGCCTTTTCCCCAATGTTGTACAATCTCAAGAGTTGGTATAGGAAAGCACTAAGCCACCTGCAATTCTGGACCATTTAAAGCATAGCCAATTTATATTTTAGTGCTTGAATTAACCAGTCCCATTTGGTGTTACACTTGCATTTCCCCATCACATATCTGATTAGACATTATCCCTAAGGAGACTAACTGGGATCATACTATTGAAGTTAGATTTGTGGAATAAAGCATTTAGGAGACACCTCTGCCCATTATTAGAGGGCAGTCCTCCGGCACATTTTCCATTTCCATCCACAGATCAAAGATGTATTTAAATATGGACAAGGATGAGATTTATTTACGTAGATAAGGAGTCTGTTCCACAGCTGCATTATTCTCAGAGATAACTATCCCTCCAAACCATTCTGTTGATGCTGCAGAAGAGTTTTGTCACCTAGACAGGATTTGACTTTAAGTGCAGTAAAATCAGTTGTTGTTTTGTTGTGTCTTTCGGCTTTTCCCAGTTAGGGGTCGCCACAGCGGAACTCCGGTCCGCTAATGATTGGCAGTAGATATTTATGTGCCGAGTTGCCAGCCCTGATGCACAACCTTCAATGAAGGTACGCCCATTCACGCCTGTCTCCATGCAGAAGACGCTCTAGCTGAGAATCGAACCGGACAGAGTCTTACTGTGAGACGACAATGCTACCGCAGCACCACCACCAAGTGCAGTAAAATCAGTATTGCATCATATTTTTTCTTTACATTTCTAGATATCTAGATCTACATATCACACACACACACACACACACACACACACACACACACACACACACACACACACACACACACACTCCTGTCATTTTGAACGTCTGTTATGAGTGCGAGGGGTGGTGTTTAATATTGAAGTAATGGATAGCCAGTCAGAATACTGAAAGAATGCTTCACTGAGAAATGTGAGTGTTTGTGCGAGAGAATCAGGGTTAGCTTCTGTATATTTGTATTAGTGTCTGCATTTCAGGCTAGGTTCAGGGTTAGGCAAGGTGACAAATGGAGTGTTTTAAGTACGTGTCCAAGTGTGTCTTGTGTAGTGGCAGTGTTTCAAGAAGGCTTTTATTAAGGCAAGCTGCAGGAATAGGGTTGGGAGAGGGGCGGTTCTGCCCCCACATCATGTTGGTAATGGGTTTTAACTCCATTTATGCACCTTCCCCCAACCTTAAGTCTACACATTACCTTAATAAGATCCTTCCTGCAAAACTGCAACTATTCATCCAAATTTGAGGCTTTTTTTTTGGGGGGGGGGGGGTTAAGCCAGCGAAAAAATTGATCTAATCACATTTGACATAATGATGCTCTTCAGTACATTTTACCAGTTATAACTGGTAAGCTTTATGATATATGGTGCCCTTAAAGCAAACTGCAGTTTATCAAATATTTATCAATGTGTACTGGATTGTACAAGCTCCTGGTGTGCTTCACACTTTTTTCTTCCACCATACAGCTACTGCAAATTTGCAAACTACTGGGGGGGGTGATCTGAGTTATGCTAGGTTAGACAGGGTTTAGACCAGTTATTTTCGTCAGCCGTTTGTAAATATTCTTTTACATCAAAGGAGAAAATACAACTAATCTAAAACACACTTCATGTAACACAGTATAACGTTAGCTTTTTTTTTTATATACATATATACAGGGGGCAAGCCCCACTGCACCCACCACACTCAAATTATAAGCAACCCTCCACAGTTGCAGTACAGGTTGGGGGCAGTGTACCACCAGCTCACATAATCAGCACACTATAGTATTACTTGTATAAGGAAACCAATACCATTGATTTAAAAATATATATCAATTGATCACGGTTATTCTTCAGTACATTTTTCCAGTTACAGCAATAGATCAGCTGTGATTATTTAGACATCTTTGAGTGATATCACAATGTCATCCACGCACCACACACACACCTGTTTTTTGCCATTTCTCCTTTGGAGGTTGGGACTCGAGTTTAGAGTATGTGATACACAAGCTTACCTTCTGTTGTTGATTGTTTGCAAAGATGTTGGTGTTATCAGTGGGTTATATAAAGGGAAAATGAGTGTTGGCCACCTCTTTTCTGTAAGAATGGTTTGAGATTTTGTACCACCTGAAGACTCTGTTATGAAAGGGATGCAGCGGTTTCTTGCAGTGGACTTCTACCAAGGCTGAGCATGGGCAGAAACCCATGACAAACCCATTACACAAAATACTACACATACAGTATTGGACTTGTCTATTACAGAGCATATTCAGCACTGACCATTTGACACATAAACCAACAACATTCTGCTCAGAGCAGGATCTCCTCTTGTCCCACTGATTGACAATATTGTGGTATTTTAGTTGTACCCCAATTCTGGTGAGGAATCGCTCAAAGGTTATGTCCAGTAAGATTTACAGCAGCCGATGGTTTGATTGGAGCACAGGCAGTGGGGTGGGGGTGGGAGAAGTGCAATGTTTAACTAGTACTGTAACCTATTCATGCAAGACACTGTATACTTAAACAGAAAATAATGTTAAGACATGTGCAAAGCTCTAAAACAAGAGTTTGCTTAACAGCCACAACAGCAGAAGATAGATAAAATGCACAGAAGGTATACAATTAACTTTGGCTTGTTTAGTTACAATGCAAAAGTTTGTCTGCCAAGGAAAGCAGACAGTAAACTTTAACAGAGACCTGAAAGGCTCAGCTGTTCCCTTGAAAAACATACAGGAGAGTAAGGGATACGGTTAATGAAACCTTCAGCCACTACAACAGAACAAGGTCCGGAAACACATATGAACACAGCTTTAAATCGCATACTTCTGCAAGTTGATTATGCAAGGAAAAAATAGCGCTCTGACACACATGACAAAGACTAAAACAGCAAAGTCCAAAGTGCATTTTATTTACTGAAAAAAGGCAAAAGAGCTGTAAGCAAAATAGAGCATTAGTGTTTTTTTTTGTACTTCAAGTACATTAAGTGCTCATTTATCTCAATAACAAGCTTTATATTTAAGACAGTGTTTTAGTGCATCACAAAGTGTCAGTGAAATAAGTCACCAGTCCACACATGGTACATCTAAGAAACAGCAGTACTGTACTGCCAGTGCTTCACAGAACTCAATATTCACGCTTTATTCTTTCTTGTTACCCCATTTGGCTATCTTGTTGTAGACTGGTGTTTTAATAAAATGGTCCGACTTCAAGTAAGATGCAATCTTTTCTTCACTCTACAGAGGTGTCATGGGGGGGAGGAAAGAGAAGACTGGAACGTTAAATTAGACTAGATGGCAAGAGTCCTGCAAAAAAGCACTCTCAGAAATTTATATCAGCACAAAAGTTAGAATTACTACTGCAGCAGAAATATTACTGTTCAGGGCAATACAGATTCATATTTAGCTTTCAAAATCATTACAGAAGGCCATCAAAAACACAACAGTGTGTTTAAAATCACAGTACTCAATTTGTGCAAGTGTAAATTTACCCTATTTCAGCATAACTGCTTTAGGCCACTGTCAACACCACTTGGTGTTATACCCGAGCCCCCCAATAATCAATTACAGCCCTTTCTATGACACTGTACACCTCAAATGGCTACATGCAATCAAACAAGTACCTAAATAAAAACCCAAAACTGGTTGCTGCTGTCAACCATATAGTAACTCACTGCAAACAACTCCCACCACGCAGTAAATGGCTTAATCAAAAAACTCCAAGTAATGGTGTTTAAAGATAACTAGGGACAAACTGTATAAAGAAAAATATACAGTGCCATGAAGTTTTACATAGTTCAGCCACCTGTCAGAAGTACTACAGCTATTTATTTTTCTAAACCTAAATCCCCTCATGTAGATAAGCTGACATGAGCTTGGAAAACATTTCTTGCCCATATTGTGCCAAGATGGCACAGATGAGACTACAATGCTATAGGTCCATCTCGACATATCACACTACTGATCACTTTACACCAAAGTCGTGAGACACACTGTTGAGTAATGCTGACGTTTACATATCTGTCTCCTACATGTTGCATTATCTGTGAAAAGCACTTGCAAAAAAGAACAGAACTGCTTTTATAAAATTTAGTATTTTGTGAATTTACATGCCCTGTCCCCCCCCCCCTTCCAAAATGCCAGTGTGTGTTTTTCTTGCATGCAAAGCACAACTAAATTTATTTTAAGATTATAAACAACTCTTTTGTTTATGGCCCCAAGGAAGAAAAGAGCACAGTATTATAACAGCACAATGTCAAATTATGAATTCTGAGCCACAATTTATGACATTAGTGAATGGGATACAACAGGCTCGGGTAGCTTGCATATCAAAAGTCTTTCAAATGCAACAGGCAAAATGATGCAAGAGCAAAGGAGAGAAATTAAGTATCATGACATTTCCTTCATTTAGCCCAAAGACTGCTAGCAGAGGAAGCTAGCTAGGATGTCATAGAACGGGATAAACTGAAAAGTCATGTTTTTGAGTGTGAAAGCATGTGGACCATTCTCTAGGGAGTTAAATGCACAATGGGGAAAGGAAATGCTTAGGGTGGTGGCATTCTTTAAATGAAAAAGGACAACAAGTGAAACGGAAAATTGTTTAATGGCAATGTCATGCAAGATGTACACAATTAACGTCAATAAAAAATTAATGAACAAATTCAAATATTCTGCCTGCACCTGAAGGGACAGCATGTACTTCTGTATGAATCTCAGCATTAGCCTAGTAGAGGTGTCTTCCCACGCACAATGTACATGCAGTTTTTGTGTGTATTGTACCTAGTCACCTCTTAGCGCTATCTGGAATAGGGACACATTTTAAATAAGCATTTTCTGAAGGTTATGAAACTCCGATGTGTGTCATTTTTAGTCCTCAATAATTTGCAAGACATTAGCGAATTGTATGAGAACAGACCAAAGTATGAGGAGAGAGAGAGATTTCACCTGGCTACTACTGTGAGTCGCCTGGACAAGTAGTTTAGAGACCTTGTTGATGGGTATCCAAAAGTCTGAAAGATAATGAAAACCTCCAGAAGCAAGGAGACTGAAATAAATGGTAACCTGACCTAAACAAATACTTTTTAAAAAATATACATTCATCCAAAAATATGAATTCAGGAAACATTATAAAGCAAAAGCACCTACTTTAAAAAGGTAGGCTAAGGTATTATGACAATAATTGGTGGTAAAGGGGTGAGTTGCATTATATTAACCCACTTCACTCAGTTGGACCTTCTAGTCTAACTTCAGTACTTGTGTAAATCCTACATAACCTACGACCACTTCATTGAGTATTGTTTGCTTTTTCTGGGTTAACAAAAACAAATTAGTATATGCATGCATCGCTTAAAAGGAATGCAGATACTTCAATATGCATGTATTTTATACTCAATACAGTATTTCTAATTTGCTATGGATCTGTACTCCCACTGTAACTGATGTGACTTTCACAAAAATTTTCAGCTTATGAATTATATACATGTTGGCTCATGATGTCTGTATCTTTATAGTAAACTCCTCTGCTGTGCAGATACCTCCTTTGAGTCTGCTGTAAGAAATCATAATTCAGAACTGCAACTAAGTAATCTATCACCTTGTGCAGTTCCTTAAATTGGTCCTCCCCTCAATGTGAAGTTGAGAACCCAAAAATAAAGCTCAAGCTGCTTGCTACGAATGTAACAAGCAGTTTGCTAATAAAACCTGACTACACACAAAGTGCTTCAACACTCCACTTGTGACCACAAATGCAGTTTTGACAATCCTTTCCGAGTACTGGTTCTGCACATCCACACCATTGGTACATACCGTTTACACATTCTACCTCCTTGTGACTGTAAGTAGCTTCCCCCGCCCTAGTTATGTCTCTGCCATCATTTATGGAAAACTAGACAATGTGTTTAAAAAAAACTGTTAATCTGAACTATTATATGACTTTAGTATTGTCAGGGCAACATATTTAGTGCTACAAATATTAAACAGCAGTGAAAAAAAAATAAACCCAGTCCTGTAGGACAGGTTATACTCCTGTGGGTATTACTGAATGACTGATACTACTATTGCTGCATCATGGATATAACATGACCATTAGAATTCTGGGAATTTTAAATGTAGCTTTTTGAATCCACAATTCCAAATTCCATAAATATGAAGGCCCCACTCACCAAACCTCTGCTGAGCACAAATACATTAAAAGGACAGTCCCAGGGATTTTTTGTTTTGATTCGGGTCTTTGTTTACATTTTCAGTCTGGCTTTCTGAGCATGTCAGAGCTTTGGCTGTGGAGGCTGGGGGTAGGGTGCCTACAGGAAGTTTTAAAGGTGTTAACCAGATTCCATCGGAAATTGCAGTTTTACTCACAACAGCTCTCATTGAGTCATTCATTAGTTTTGCCTGTGCATTTTATCCTCAGAGAAAAGTAGCCTTTCAGAAATTTTGTGTACCGACTGCTACTATCTTGCAGGAGAGCATATGAAATGCAATGCTAAAACATTATTAACTGGAGTTTTCTGTTCCTTTCTTTTCCGTATTTTATTTTCTGCTGATTTCTGAATGCAAGTGAAGAGATTCAATGACATGACTGCCACTAGCTCTGTAAAAAAAAAAAAAAAAAAACATTTGAATGCTCAGACAGTAGTATAAACACTCCTCTCTTTTTTTTATATTTTATTTTATTTATTTATCTGCTTTTATATTTGAAATGGGTGGCTACAGTGGTGCAGTGGTTAGCGTTGCCACCTCACAGCAAGAGATTCTCCGGTTCAATCCTCGGCTGGGGTGCCTTCTGTGCGGAGTCTGCATGTCCTCCCTGTGGTTGTGTGGGTTTGCTCCGGTTTCCTCCCAAAGACATGCTGTAGGTGGATTGGACACTCTAAATTGGCCCTAGGTGTGAGTGTGTGCATGTGTGTGCCTTCTATGGAAGGTAGGGTGCCAGGCTGGCAACTTGACACTGTAAAACTCCACTGCCAATCATGAGCAGACAGGCGATCCGCTGTGGCGACCCCTAACTGGGAAAAAGCCGAAAGAAGAAGAAGATTTGCTTCTATCTTTGAATACTAGCTATGTGCAATGGCTTTCTGACCTGCAGGTATCTCTGTAAAAAAGCATAAGTGTGATGCAAGGTTCAGACATTAGCAGACAGTCTTCTGGTCCTTTGATTTTTCTAATCTACAGTGCTGATATCTGAATACTAGCCAAGTGCCCTGATTTTATAACTTGGCTGCTTCTAGATCGCTAGAAGCATAAGTGATGGATTGTTCAAACCATACCTCCCAACTGTCCTTGATTTTCAGTGATCTCCATGATTTTGACTCAAATTGTAGCTCTGCTCCTCTTAATCCCTCATAAAACTGGTGACTTTTGTAGAAAAGGTGGTGAATTACCCTTAAATAATGATAATGATTATACTTACAGACTTATTTTCCTTCAGAAAATGTTATTAGTTCACACTCTATTATTCTGCTAATGTCTCTGATTCAGTCAAGAGCTATGGTTGAAACGTTAATAGTCACACTTGTCTATTCTTTTAATCTCCTGTTTTATTTTGTGCTGACATCTGTCTCCTAGTTAAGTGCATTATGTGGTATACATGCTGCATTTTGGTGAGGTACTGCATTGTACAATTTGCTCTTCAGCACTTTTCTTTCTCTTTCCACATTACAACTGTATGCATTTAAGTCTGGTCCCACTGTGGTTATCTGTAAGTAGATAACTTTAATACAGTCTAGGTTTTTTGTTACCCTTCTAACAGTTTGCAATGCCTGATGTGTGACTGAGTCTCAATCTGACAACCATAAGTCATATATAATGCCATTCAAACTACGGCTACTGTTCCAAAACACTCACAAGATAGCTATGTCAGAGCAGTGACAGAACTAGTATCCTACCCAATTTACTACCTCATATTTTTAATACTTTGTCCTCCATCGCAGATCAACACAAGGTAAATACATTACATTATTGTATGTGTGCTGTCACCTGACTTCATGTACTGTTCTTGCATAACTGTACAGTGTCACTGTATAGTTGCCACCTCTCCCAAGTATTCAAAGTGGGACTTGTTTTTATACAAATATAAGATGTTGCAGGACAAACCACACCTACAGCTACTACAAAGGACTGGAATTCAGTTTATCACCAAAATAAAAGTTAATTTTTGAAGATTTATTTATTTATGTATGTATTTATTTATTTCCATTTGTTTAATGAGAAAGTTTGTGTGTGTGTGTGTGTGTGTGTGTGTGTGTGAGGGCCAAGAGTACTGCTATGGGCCAATGTTGATGTAATGTGTGCGGGTATGTGTTAGCCCTAGGCGTCTGGTTTCTGTGTGTGCGTGTCTGCATGCACACAGTTCCACCATGTAGCTGCCATATACGGGGATTTGTGGGACAGCCACAGACTGTACCTGTCAGGCTTTACACATCACCTTCTCTGGCCACGGATAAGGTACCTGTGCCTGGCAGGTGTGCTACTGACAGTATCAGGTACCAAGCCAGACTGGGTACTATCCCCAGAGGTAGATGGATGTACACTGGACCCAGGTCCCTGCTGGGACTGTCCAGAGCCATTTGCATGTGATCTTCTAGGACGTTCTATGGACAGCCCACCTCCAACATTGCCGAGGCTGGTACTGGCAGTACGGGAATGGCTGTTGCTTGAGGGACATCAGTGACAACTGCCAGCTGCTGATGTTGCTGGCATACGTCCACGTCGACGACTCAACCATCCCGCACTGTCCTGACACATGGACATGACATTGCGGAGGACATCTAATGTCTCACCCCAAAGTCTATCAGTGACCTCAATGTAATTACAGATGGCACCTGCTAGGTCATGGATATTGTCAATTACAGTGGTGTTATGTGCCCTCTGTGCCCTTAGTCCCTGTCCGGTGTACCGTTCCATACGTGCCTGTGCCTCCATGACAGCCTGGAACATGCGTGAGGTTGTAAGACCTGTGGCACATCTGCCAGGGGCATGATGAGCAGCAGTGCTCCGACAAGAACCTCTGGACATCTGCCTATGTGGTACCCTTCCAGACATCTGGGTATGGATGCTGTGTCGGGATGCATGTGCCATAGATACCACACTGTCCTGGCCAATGCCGACTGTACACTGTCCCTCAGCTAAGGGCATTGGTGATGGATGTATTGGCAGTATGACTGTGTGCAAGGATGGGGTGGACACTTGTGTACTGTCGATTGGTGGCCCAACGACAGACCCTGTCAAACATGCCTGTGCCTCAACACACCTATCCTCATTATCACTATTTGGCTCAGTGACATCGGGTTCCCTGCTGCAGTGAACCAGCCCAACCTCAGCACCTGTGAGAGGAAGACAGGAAACACACTTTACGACCTGTACATGATGTCGGAACACATACACACAAATACACTCCTCACTAAAGCCGACACATACACGCAGACGCGCGCGCACACACACACACACACACCACCAGCAATCCAGAACATACTCAATAGCGGTTGATGGTGGGGTACAGTATCACAAGCCAAACAGTCATATCACACGTGTCAGGATGCAGGACGTGTGTTGCTCAACAGCATGCAGTGCGAGTGTAGACAGCCCTTACTAATAACAGTATACATGGCTTTGATGCATGTGTGTTGTTGTTCAGTGATTGGCCTCACCCTGGAACGCAATGTGTACATGGACACAACATTGCTATGCAAGTATTAAAAGCTCTGCAATGTCCTGTGCACCATCACTCACAGGTATACATACCATGGCTGGATGTGTATCTGTGTGTCACATAGATATCCATTTCAGTTTAGAGCATCTTTGTCTTTAGCAGATAACTGTGGACACAGGTTTAGCACATGCATGCTATGTATACACACAGGATGAGTGGTACATGTATACCTGATGGAATGCCATTGCTCAACATAGCCATTGTACAGTAGTTATGGTGAGTGTAGGACATATTGTGGACATGCCAGTGCCAGCCATGACATGGCACACTACAACACAACTGCAACATTAAACATCACACATTCCCAATGTGTGTCATATGACCTATACACTCAATAGCATTACAAGACATATATGTGTCACTTTGTCAAATGGTGATTGCTATGCATATTGTGTATAGGTGCATATGTTTGCACATACACAACATTGAGGTGCATAGCAATGAATGCTATATGTAGTGCTGTGGTTACTATAACTGGGTGGGGTGTAGTACTATGAGCCATCATCATGCAGCATCATGTGGTCACTCATAGCTACTAATGTGTGCCAGACCGGCACCTAGCATGCTGTACCTGAACTGCAGTGCAATGGCTACATTCACCATTTCACAGCCAGTTGTTACATGGGTTTGTAAGGTGTCCGATAGGGAGCATTGCCTAACATGAATGTGTTATGTGTTGAAGAGTGTTGCACAGCCCCATGATAGGCCTTTACCCCTCAGGTATATTATGTGTGCTGTGTGGATGACATCTGGGATACTGGAATGTGACCTTACAGCGGGTGTCTGAATATGCCATGTGAAGCATATTAACGTGTACTGCATATGACAAAGTTGTATATGTTGTGTGCATGTGTATCGACTTTGCCTATCCAATGTCCACTACAGTGTTGCCACAACTGTGTGGGATACTCTGTGTATTGCATGTGTTTGAGGCAGCTACTCATGTTACTGAGATGTGCATAATCTCACAGCAAACATGCACAGCATGCATTAAGCGTAGGTGTGTTACATGTACATGGCCTACACCTCACCTATGACATGCATATTTAATTTGCAATATTAAATGTAGAACACACTCATCAGCATGGGTCTGCTGCCTTGCTGTCACACCAGAGGGACCTACAAGGATATGAAACAGTTTGTTAGTGGCAACAACTGTGGCATAGCTACTGTGGGTTTGCAGTCTTACAGTAGTACAACGGTTGACAGTCACAGGCCTACAGATTATGTTACACATTATCAGTATTGCACAACACCAGGCTCTACATCTTCTAACTACACAGTACATATCTCACATATGCATGACCTACCAATAGAGGTAACAGTAGTCTACAGATATGCCATGTTACCTGCATGCTCCATGTCAACTCGCTGGGTGGCTCCAGCCTCCATGATGATACATGTTTGCTGTTGTTGGTCAGGAGCCACCAGGCTCAAGAGCAGCTCCTCCACTCTGGTGAGGGGGGGATGGATGGCTACCCCACCACCTGTGGCAAGCTGTTGTCTACGGACATCAGACGCACGCTGCTGGACATGTCTAAGTAAATCACTGCAGTGATGGCATACCTGCTCATAGGTCCGGTTATGCATGCCTATGTCATTTACCCTAATGACAACATCTTGCCACAGTGCAGTCCACTCATGCTGGTCCTGGCTGGTTCTTAAGAACAGCAGGGTGTAGTGCTGAACCAGGCTGGTTGTTACCACTTCATCCTCTGCTTGGATATAGGTAGGGTTGCGATGGTAAGCCATGACCCTGGAAGACAATGAAATAATATGCGTGAGCAAGTCATGTGGCACACTTAACATTCTAAAGTACAGATATCACTGAACTGACATATATAACAACTTATTGGCTGTCAGAGGATGCACACTTTCAATACCACATATCAGTGCTCAACCCACAACTGCCTGACAGTGCCTGGCACCCTCTATATATCAAACCATGTTCTGCACAGCAACAAAGAGAAACCAGTATGTAAGACTATACAACAGTACATGGCACACTGTATGTGACACAATGCACCACCTAGACACAGGAGGTATATATCAAGCTAATGCATAAAGAAATATGTCATCCATTGCAATGACTGTAAAGTCCAGTTACAGTATTACCAGTATACCACACTAGTTGTTGATGGCAAACTCTTGCCTAACATATGTGCACGTTTGTTAATATAGGTGGCATACTGCTGTACTAGACTATACATGTTGCTAGATACTCACTTATATCCTGTGACACACATATGACCGAGGGCATGTTACAGGCGTACCCACACACACATCAGCCATCCATACAAGACACAAAGGTATGGCAACCCAGATGAGCTTTACCTGTGTACCATACAGTACTGTGTGTCAGTACTTTCAAAACCTTATGCCTGAGGTATGTAATCTGTGAGGACTACAGGGAACACACAAAACAGTGGTTACAAGCAATGTGGACATACACCATACTGTGCTGTTTAGGCCTACAGCTTCAGGTAGTACTACAGTTCATACGGGATTTGGATTCACCAGCACTACCAATCAATAAGCATACATGTACTGCTTTAGCCTACAATGGCACACCCCAGTCGACACCAAGGGACTATGTCAGACCGTACAGCTTTTTCTGCCTAGCAA
The DNA here is from genome assembly GCF_019279795.1 of Protopterus annectens. Lineage (NCBI taxonomy): Eukaryota > Metazoa > Chordata > Ceratodontiformes > Protopteridae > Protopterus > Protopterus annectens. The sequence continues at coordinate 246,662,578 of NC_056739.1, read as the reverse complement.
TAGCATACAGATCTTTTGCTGGGATCAGAGCTAGGACACAAAATACCATGACAGAAACAGTTTCCTACTAAGCTATCACACATATACAGAACTTTGACACATTTACCAACAAATTCACCATCACACTCAGTCAACCTCACATAGCAATTATTGCAACAAGTACATGTGGGTGAGCAGCGGTTCATAGGTAGGTAATAGGCTATTGGCCCTAGGGCCTATAGAAGCTTAGCCATATGCTACCCTGGCCTTTGACACACATATAATTTAATTTCACGTGCCCCTGTCAAGCAAAGCCACAGAGGTGATTCCTGGGGTATATTTCCTATCTCCAATCCAATCATCAGGATTATTCATGACGACTGCTAATGAGGAGCTTTGTTTGCTATTGATAGGTGGTTTGTTCCAGAGTATGGGATGTCTGTGAGATAGGAATCTATCCCTCCAGCATGTTCTGTTTATTGAGGTGACAAGGTTAGGTCCCTAGAGCGTGTAGCTCGTAGGGATTGTGATCTGTTTACGTGGAGCATGTCCAACAGCTCTGGGTTTGACATAGCTTTGTATGTTAGGCAGAGGTCACCACTGGGTAGGTGGTATGCGACACAGTCTAGCTGTGGTTTTGTGGGATGGTCTGCATAGGGCATCTGTTTAAGGATGGTATTACTCTTTGCATGGTATGTCTGTGGCCTTTCCAGTTGCTGTAGATGTCTTGTGAGGTACATACCAAATGAGGCATTGTACTCTATAATGTTGGAGTGGCTAGCTGACTGGCTGGCCAGTTGCTGGAGTGGCTAGCTGGTTGGTGGGAGTAGCAGCTGGATGGATGAATGACTGGATGGATGGATGGCTGGATGGATGGCTGTCTGGCTCGATGGATGGATGGATGGATGGTTGGTTGGCTGGATGGATGGATGGATGGCTGGTTGAATGAATGGATGGATGGATGGATGGATGGCTGGCTGGCTGCATGAAGGGATGCATGGCTGGCTGACTGGCTGGCTGCATGAATGGATGGCTGGTTGGAAGAATGGCTGGCTGTTTGGCTGAAGGCTGAATGGATGGGTGGCTGACTGGTTGGCTGCATGAATGGTTGGCTGGTTGAATGAATGGATGGCTGGCTGGTTGGAAGAATGGATGGATGGCTGGCTGACTGGCTCATTAGAAAAAAAATCTCGTTTTATTTTTTTTAGCGGCTGTAGAAGCGCTTAAAACAAAGCGCTCCTACAGCTGCAATCTTTGCAGGGCTCTTCCTGCCCAAATCCCCACCCCTTTCATAAATTGCAGCCAATTGCTGCACGAATTACAGCACCCAGACCTAACAGGCAGCAGCTTTGCCTGCAGGTCCGGCTTGGTGATGTAAATGAATTGCCGTGGAAAAGCCGGAAGTAATTACGGCTTTTCCACTGCAATTCAGTGCGATTGAAAAGCGAGACTTTTCAAGTTCCACTATTTTCCACAGCAGGCAACAGGATGAGGCAGCTCAACCTGTGAGTGTCCCGCTGACAACGGGATGGGTGGCAACCTTAAGCAAAACCCAAGTCAAGGTTTATTGTTAACTGTCGCAATTGTGGTGCCAGCTATGAGTCTAAAAGAGAAAAGTGCATAGCATTTGGTCAGCAATGCTACAAATGTAAGAAATGGAATCATTTTCAAAGATTTTGTAAATCAAGTAAGCCTCATACCGTCGTAAAGAAGAGTCATACGAAAAAGCAAGTTGATCAACTAGACCTGCAACAAACTGTTTTCTATGTAGATGGTGTGTCAGTAACTGGTGAGATAATTGATGCAGTAGATTTATTGGCAAAAAATGAAGTATTTTGTACTGTCCAGAGCAATAGTAAATCCACTGAGCTCAAAATAGACACTGGTTCAAAGTGCAATGTTATGTCAGCAGATACTTTTGCTAAAGTAAGAGCTGGTGAAAAACTAAATGTGACCAGTTGTGCGAAACTTGCTGCTTACGGAGGTGAAGAAATTCATACTGAAGGCTCAGCAGTGCTTTCCTGTTACGTGGCCAAGAACTGTTATAGCCTATTATTCTATGTAGTCCAAAGACCTGTGCAGTCATTATTGGGTCTCAGAGATAGCTTGTGAATGAATCTGCTTTCTTTTACCAAAGAAGTTCATCATATAAGCACATGTCCCAGTTCCAGCTTCACTAACACTATTTTTTCAGAGTATGCTGATGTTTTCGATGACTAAGTTTGGCAAACTTCCAGTTGTATATTCTATGAAGTTAGACCCAGAGATCAATCCAGTGGTCAGACCAGCAAAAAGAGAGATAGTTATGCAGCATAAGGTCAAAGCTCATTTGGATAAAATGGTGCAGCAAGGTGTAATTTGTCCAGTTACAGAACCTACCAAATGGGTGTCGACCATGGTAGCCACTCACAAAAAAGGCTCAGATGAAATCAGAATATGCACTTACCAAAGAGATTTGAATGAAGCATTAAAAAGACCGCATCATCCTATGTGTACAGCTGAAGAAGTCACAGCTCTAATACCAAATGCCATTGTTTTTTCTGCCATAGATGCAAAGAGCTCATTTTGGCAAGTGATGCTTCATCACAAATCTTCACTACTGACTAGATTCAGTACCCTAATTTGGAGGATATAGATTCTTCAGGATGCCATTTGGAAAAAATTCTGCAAGTGAAGTCTTCCAGTGTAGAATGGAGCAAATTTTTTCAGGTTATCTCTGTGCCATAATAGTAGATGACTTATTGGTTGGAGGCAATGGTGAAGCAGAGCATGACAGAAATCTTAAGAGTTCTAGACAGAGCACGTGAAGTGAACTTAAAGCTTAATCCTCTGAAGTGCAAATTCAGAGTACCTGAAGTTACTATGTAGGTCATTTATTTACTAACATTGGCTTGATACCAGACCCGTCCAAGAAAGCAGCCATTCTTGAGATGCCAGCACCAGATAATGTGCAGGCTCTACAACGTTTTCATGGTATGGTCAACTATTTGGGCAAGTTTATACCAGATTTCAGTGAGTTGACAGCACCTTTGAGAGAGCTCACACATAAAAATGTTACGTGGTCATGGCTAGAACAGCACCAAAAAGCATTTGAAGATCTTAAGCAGAAAATTGCCACCCCTAATGCCAAGATACTATGATATCAGCAAACCAGTGACACTTTCCTGCGATGTTTCAAAATTTGGTTTAGGTGCAGTTATTCTTCAGAAAGGCAGGCCAGTAGCCTATGCATTTAGAACATGTACCCAAACTGAAATATGCTCAAACTGAGAACGAACCTTTAGCAATAGTGTTTGCATGTTCCAAGTTTCATGATTACATTTATGGTCGAGATATTCAGACTGAAACTGATCATCAACCTCTGGTTACTATTTTAAAGACTGTGCATTCAGCTCCAGTGAGATTACAAAGAATGATGCTTAAATTGCAAAAGTACAACTTCAAAATGATCTATACAAAAGGCAAACTTCTTTATCTGGCTGATACCTTATCCAGATTGCCCAGAAATACAAAGGAACAACTTGACATAGAGAATTTTGACTTTGATATCATGGAAGTGTGTAATTTTTCTACCACAAGACTTGATGAGCTGCGAGATCATACAAAGACTTATCCAGTTTTGCAAAAGCTCAATCGGTACATCAATGGATGGCCAGCAAAGCAATCTAGTGTACCACCTGAACTGCAACCTTACTTTCCCTACAGAGATCAGTTGTTGATGGAAGATGGCATTATTTTCAAAGGTCCTAAAATTGTTGCTCCTGCTTCCTTACAAGAAGAATATATCCAGATTTTGCATTGTGGTCACCCAGAGTCTGAATCTACCAAAAGAAGGGTGAGGGGACTAGTATTTTAGACTTCTCTAGCAAAATACATTGATAAAGTACTTTCATCTTGTTCAGTATGCAATAGTACTAAACTGCATTTGCAAAGAGAACCACTTCAGCTAAGCCAAGTCCCTGAACTACCTTGGTCAATAGTAGCCACTGACCTATTTGACTGGATTAGTCAATATTACTTAGTATTGGTAGACTCTTATTTGAATTGGTTTGATCTACTACCTAACCTAACTTCCACTACTGTTATTACTAAGTTAAAATGTAATTTCTCAGTCCATGGACGTCCACAGAAGCTTATATCTGACAATGGCACCCAATTTACCAGTCGATTGTTTCAGAAATTTGCAAGGGAGTGGGACTTTGTACATGTTACTAGTAGTCCAGAGTATCCATAGTCAACTGGACTAGCTGAATGTGAAATACAGAGTGAAAATCAATTAGTTGAGAGGTCAAAGAGTGATAATACCAATGTTTTTTTGAACTTACTCAATCTCAGAAACATACCCCGTAATGATATACTAGGCTTACCTGCTCAGAAACTTCAGTCTAGGCAAACCAGAACATTGTCAGTCAGTTCCAGTTTATTGAGGCTTAAAGCTAAAACAACAAAGCAATCAGAGCTGAATTATTCAAAAGTCCAGTTATGACAAATTGAGCAGATTTCTTCAGTCATTGAAAGAAGTAGAGACAGTGAGGATACAAACGGTGAAAGATTTTGACCGGATTGGTCAAGTGACAGGTATATGTGCAGAGCCGAGATACTATCTTCTGAAATCTGAGGGTGTGGAGTACAGGAGTAATCGCTAACATCTTCTTCCTGTAGCAGAACCAATATCACAGCATTGTTCCTGTGATGTAGTCTCTAAATCTCAGAGAAATCCAGGCAATGTTCCTGTTCCAGAACGAGTCTTGACTCCTACCACTGTTCTTGATGTTTCCAATGTCCTGAAGGTTGAACAGTCGGGCATAGACAATCCCAGTTGCCAAACCTGATCCCAATTTCTATAGCACATGATTTGGTCGTATTTCAAGACCTTGTGTGAAATACTCAGCAACTTGGACATAATTGTATATATGTATCTAGCTCTGTATAATTGCACGATAAAATGTACTTCTGTATAATTGCGTTAGTCAATGTCATCAATAATGCATGACTCATTTCTCAAGGAGGAAGGATGTAGAATAGCAAGTGTGTTGTACCTTTAGAAAGCATTTGTAAGGTCTGCACGTGCATATAAATAGCAAGCATGTATTAGATTTAATGCCATTTTGAGAGTACAGCCAGAGAGGGAACGTCTATGTGTATGATAGCTAGTTTTTATATAAGTTAGTTACTTAGCCACATCTATGATGTTTGTACATAATAAAGCTGCTTGAACAAGAACCACAATGTTAGTCTATTTTATCCTGACTAGACGAGCAACACTATTTTTATGACTGGATGGGGCTGTTAAGTTGTGTTAACATGCAGCTATAGCAATATACTGCATGATTTGAGATTGCACTATGCAGACCATGCAGATAAGTGAGAGACGCATGTTTTTGATTGTCCTGCCCTGATACATGTTCCAATGTGAAACATACATCCTTCTCACTGTAAGAGTCTAAGGCTCAAATGTCTTGTTTAAAAACAGCCTCAAATTGCAGACTGCTGTTTAAATTACATTGAGAAACATATTTTCAAAGTACTGCATGTTGTAAATGCATGAAAATAGCAGTGTATATCCCTGCTTATGACAAGAAACTGAACATCCTTCAAAATCCAGGGTGGACATACCTCTCAAATGTCCCTGATTTTCAGGGACGTCCCCGATTTTGACTCAAATGTTAACTCTGTCCCTCTTAATCCCTCATAAAACTAGTGACTTTTGGAGGAAATGTGGTGAATTACACTTAATGAATAATGACAATATTTAAGAGTTATGAACTTCTTTTACTTCAGAAAATGTGTATTAATTCATATGCTCTGATTCTGTCAATGTTTCAAGTTAATAGCAATAACATTTTAAAAGTGTCCCAGATTTTATCTTTACTTGTCCCTGATTCTGTTGAAATTTGTCCCCAGTTGGTTGAGAGGTCTGGGGGTGGATGTTGGTTGGGAACATTCTGAAAGAAAATCTTGCATGTTAACTTGAATGTTCTGACCTGGCAGTGTAAGACAGTTTGTGTATTGAAAGACTTTTATAGGAAAATGGCTGTTAGTAAAAGTGATACATTTAAATATGCATTTGGCAGAAGTGTTGGTAAATGTGGCCTGATGAAATGTAGGTTGTTTTGCTCACATCTCTTTTTTAACTCATTTGAAAGTTTACTACAAAACTCACAATAGTTGTCCTTTTCTTAACTTCTCTCTCTCTCTGGTATGAAAGCAGCAATAAGATAATGGACACACTTGCTTATACTGAGAAGGTGAAATGTCAAATTTACAATTTGAATAAGGTAAAGAAGAATTTAGGCCATGGAATTTTGATTTTAACACTTTGAAAATAGAATACAAATACTTGAGAAACACACACTAAAATTAGCTTCCTCTGTTACAAAACTGATGCTACACCACTGGTTCCTAGCATGGAAATTATGCTAATTAATTAGCACAACTGTTTCCAAATTACATGTTTTAAAAATATACTGGACCCAGTGCTATGTACTGAATCTGGTACCTGAACATGAACATGCATTAATGACTTTGCAGTGCATTGAGAATGCTGAGAGGGTCAGTGATTCTGGGGAAGCATTAAGCCATGTTGTAACCCCTAGACGTACTATACAAACAGGCCTGTGCCTTTCACACTCCAAAAAGTACAGTTTTGTACCTACCATAAATGTAGATGTCCGATAGGAATGCATCTGCAGTCCTTACAAATGGGTAGTCCTGTCGTCAGGCAGCCCTTCGGTCGGCCGGATTCCAAAGTCTGGGTCTGGCTTCGGCTGGTGTCGCACTTCACCCGACGTCATAGCTGCAGTTTTTCGGGTATAAAGGCATCAGCCGACGCCATCTTCCTCAGTGTTTCTTGCTCCAGATGTCAGGTGCCCTCTTTGATGGCTAAATTTGGATAAATGCCAATGTTTCCAAATAGTAGAGAGCAAACACATAAAATAAGCATGTATGTACATATATACAAACAAATACACCATAATAGATCCCCCCCAAGCTAGCTGAAGGATGGCAAATACCCTAGGAGTACCACAGAGGGGAAGGTGGGTGGGTAATCCTGACTGCAGATGCATTCCTATCGGACATCTACATTTATGGTAGGTACAAAACTGTACTATGTCCTTCAAGGATGCATCTGCAGTCCTTACAAATGGGTAGAATACCATAGCTAAACTAGGGGAGGAGGAAAAAAGTAGAGATTATGGTGTAGTTAGGATCCCTTGCAAAACAGCAGTGGCAAAACCTGCTCGGGATCTAGAGTATAAAGGTAAATTGTAATGCTTGGCAAATGTATGCACGGAGGTCCAAGTAGCAGCCTCTATAATGTCCTTGGTAGCCACTCCTCATAAGAAAGCTGTGGTAGTGGCTGTAGCCCTTGTGGAGTGAGGCCTGATGTTCTCTGGAGTTTTCTTTCCATGGTAGGAGTAACAAAATCTAATGCAATTTCCTATCCATTTGGAGATTTGTCTGTTTTGAAATAGATTTTCCTTCCTTTCCTGTTGCATATGCTACCAGAAGCTGGTCAGTTTTTCTATTGGACTTGGTCCTGTCCAGGTAGTAGCGTAATTGCCTATGTACATCCAAGGTATGCAACAGTCTTTTTCCCCTGTTCTGTGGGTTGGGGAAGAATGTAGGTAGGTGGATAGCCTGATTTAAAGACACTCTGGATACCACCTTAGGCATAAATGTGGGATTTGTTCTCATGGACACTCTATCTTGATGGAAGATCAGGAAGGGTTGCACTGCCATTAATGCCTGTAGTTCAGAGACCCTTCTTGCTGAGGTGATTGCCAGTAGGAAAGCAGTCTTCCAGGATAAGTATTGTAATTCTGCTGTTGCTGCTGGTTCGAAAGGGGGAAGTGCCAATTTTTCTAACACAAAGTTCAAGTCCCATGCTGGCAATGGTGGTTTCCTGGGAGGTTTTACATTTTTAATTCCTCTCAGAAACTGTCTGAGCAGAGGATGAGAGAAGACAGGAGGATCCAAGCTGTATTCTGCTGAAATAGCTGATGCATGTATCTTGATGGAAGAATAGGACAGGCCTGCATGGAAGAGCTCTGCCAAGTACTCCAGGATGTTGGTTATGTTTACTAGCGCCACATCTTCTCCTTTTGCAGTACTCCAAATGAGATATCTTTTCCATTTTGCTGCATAATTCTTTCTTGTTGAAGGTCTACGAGCCTCAAGGATTATGTCTTTAACCCTTTAGGATAAATCTGGGTTAATTGTCCTTATGTAATGTTCCAGGCAGTTAGCTGCAGAGTCTTCAGGTTTGGATGCAGGATGTTGTAGTTGTTCTGTGTTAACAGCAATGGGATCAGGGGCAGTGTCCATATTTGTTCCCGAGACATGCTCCTCAGCAATGGGTACCAATGTTGTCTTGGCCAGTCTGGAGCTATCAGAATGATCCTTGGATGTTCCTCTTTGATCTTCAAAAGCACCTTGTGCATCAAAGGAAGTGGTGGGAATGCATAAGCTGTCAGGTTTTTCCAACTGAAAGATAGGAAGTCCACCTTCCAAGCAAGTGGGTGGTACGTCCTTGTGCAGAATTTCTTTAGCTGGTGATTGAGTGGGGATGCAAATAAGTCTATTTGTGGTAATCCCCATTCTCTTGTGATGGCTTTGAAGATGTCCGGATGTAGCATCCATTTGTGGGCATCTGTGGTAGTTCTGCTTAAAATGTCTGCCAGAATGTTTTCTTTTCCCGGTACAAAAATTGCTTGTAACTGAATGTTGTAGCTCAGAGCCACATCCCATAGGTCCAGTGCCAGCCGCATAGAGGATATGAATGTGTGCCTCCCTGTTTGTTGATGTACCACATAACTGTGGTGTTGTCTGTCCTTATCATCAACTGACCTTCTTGGAGAAATGGTCTGAATGACTGGATTGCCAATTTTACTGCCAGCATTTCCTTTAGATTTATGTGCAGGCGCAGCTGGTCTTGAGTCCATAAGCCTTGTATGCACTTGTCCAGCATGTGTGCCCCCCAACCAAGGTCTGAGGCATCTGTCGTGATGGTTTGGCTTGGTTGACTGTTGCAGAAGGGCAATCCTTTGTTTGATTGACAGGCCTGAGCCCACCATAGGAACTCTTGTTTCAGGCATGGGATTATTGGAATTTTGGCTTCTAGGCTGTGCTTGTGTTGGGACCACAAATTTTTTAGGTACCACTGTAGCTTTCTCATATGCAGTCTGGCATGAGGGACCAGAATTATGCAGGATGCCATGAAGCCTAGGGCTTGCAGTACTTTTCTTGCAGTTAGATGGTTCTGCTTTGTCAATGCCAAGTAGAGAGGTAGTTGCTTTTGCTTTTCTGCAGTTAGGAATGCCATTTGTTTTGATGTGTCCAGCTCTGCACCCAGAAAAGTTATTCTTTGGGATGGAGTCAGCCTTGACTTTTTTATATTGACTGTATATCCCAGGGCTTGCAGTAGGTAAATGACTCTTTGTAAGTCTTCTGTTAGTTTGCTTTTGTTGTCCGCTTGAATCAGGCAGTCGTCCAGGTAGGGATAAATTTGGATCCCCTGAAGTCTGCAATGAGCAATTACTGATGCCAGGCATTTCGTGAACACTCTGGGCGCAGTAGATAAGCCAAAGGGCAATGCTGAGAATTGATAATGCTCTGATCCTGCAAGAAATCTGAGGTATCTTCTGCAAATTGGTCGTATGGGGACGTGCAAGTATGCCTCCTTGAGATCTAGAGTTACCAGCCAAGACTCCTTGCCCAGCATAGGAAGAAGCTGCTGTAGGGTCAGCATTTTGAATTTTGGAACAATGAGGAATGTGTTTAAAGTGGACAGGTCGAGAATAGGCCTCCATTTGTTCTCTTTTCTTGGTACCAGGAAGAGTCTGGAGTAAAATCCCTTTCCTTGCTCCATAGATGGCACCTTTTCCACAGCTCTCATTCTTAATAATTGAGATATTTGCTTTAGAGCTTCTGCCCTTTGAGTAGGTGGTAGGTTTGGCATTCCTCTCTTTCCTGGTAGAGTATGGAAATGGAACCTGTAACCTTGGTCTATAGTTTGCAAAATCCATTTTTCCCTTGTGATGCAATGCCAGTTCTTTGAAAATAAAGTTAGCTTTCCGCCCAAGGGTGCTTCCAGTTGTTCCCTGGTAGGTGGTGCCACATCCAAGTCATGGTGATTGTGTTGTTGTAGTGGTGGTGGCTGCGTCCGTGCCTCGCTGGTTGTTACCTTGCCACTGGCGTCCCCTGTAGGTACCCCTGGATTGTTTTCTGCCTCTTGAACGCCTATTCCTGCCTCTCTGTGTCTTAGAGGAGTCTGGAAAGGACCAATTTTTGGAGGGCCAGTTCCTGCTAAACCTTGGAGGTTGAACCTGTAAGAAATCTTTCACTGTTTGTACAGATTTCGCCTTCTCTTCCATCTTCTTTAGTACCTGCTGTGCAGGGGAACCAAATAAATTGACCTTGTCCATGGGTGCATCCAAAAGCTTAGATTTGACATGGTCTGGTAATGCCTGCTCTTTCAACCATGCATGTCTCCGGATAACTGTGCCAGTCATGGCTGATCTAAAGGAAGCCTCCAGTGCATCATAGCCACATTTTAAAGAATGGTTACTAACCTGCTGTATGTTATGTACCATTTCCTGAACATATTTATCTAGAGATTCTTCAGAGGACAGCTTTTTAGTTAACTGGTCAAGCATAAACTCTTGATATTGAATCATATGGAATTGGCAGTTCAAAGCTCTAGCTGACAAAGTAGCAGAAGTGTAAACTTTTTACCCCATCTCTAAGGATCTGGATTCCCTTTCAGAGGGAGGGTTTTGGCAGATGTAGTTGCTACAGCTTTAGGACCCTGGGAGATAGTCTCTGGATCTGCAAAGGAGCCTTGTATAAATGGTGATGAGTGTCCGGGACCCTGTAGAACCTATCGGGCTTAGCAGGGGCCGGAGGTAATGAATCAGGAGCAGTGCAAGCATCATTAAATGCATCATCTACAACAGAAAGAACTGGAGGTATAGCTAAAGGCCTATGCTGTGGCAAATGTAGAAAGGTTCTAAGCCTTTTTCTGGAGTCTGAGAAATCTTGCCCCTGCCACTGAAATTGTTCCCTCATAGCATGCAAGGTTTCCCCAAAGGAAAATTCCTCAGGTGGAGAGGCTGAAGGAATGGACTCTTCAGCATCAGAGTCTTCGTAAGGGGAATAAGGAGCCTCAGGAGGGTCTGTATGTTCTGAGTCATCAGAGGAGTCATCTGTGGATACTGGTTCAGGGGCTCTGCTCTAGGCCTCTTCTCTGGAGGTGGATGAGAGGCCCTGTCTGGATGAGGCTGGGAGCCACAATTAAAGAAATGAGATCCTCAGCCAAAGAAAGCATATGGGAACTGGAGCTGGGCCTGTGAGGGGGTTTAACAGGCACTGTTTTGAAGCTTTAGCTGCTTTAGCCCTGGCAAAGGCCTTAATAGACATGGCTGCAGGAGGCCTAGCAGCTCCACGCAGGGGTTGAAATATCCGAGGAATAGTGTCTGATAATTCCTGAGAAACCGCAACAGAAGGTTGGATTTCAGAAGCCGATTCCACCAGGCTAGAAGAGGCCTCGGTAGAAGGCATGTTTTCGGCCGGGGGAAGAACCGCTTGCTCGGTTTCAGCTGAAACCGAGACACTCGTGGTTATTTAACCGGTTTCGGCGAAACCGCGGACCGCGAGTGTCGGTCCTTTTCCTGCGTTTTGGTAATTTGTGAAGTCGGAGGGTCCGACGGCATGATATAAGCAAATTCAAAGCCGAAAAACTGTTCTGCAAATTCTGCCCGACGTCTAAGCGTCCGTCGGTTAAAAGAAGCACAGGCTAGACAAGCTGCTACGTCGTGGTCTGGGCCTAAACAAGGTAAGCAGTAAGAGTGGAAATCTTTATGAGGTATTTTTTTCCCACAAGTTAAACAGTTATTCACTTTTTCTGACATCGGCTGAGGCAAGAAAGAGTCCCCAACGGGTACTTAGCTTTTAGAAGTCTTCAAGTAGTATTCGGTATGAAATCTCTGGTTCTGACCGACCGGCACTTGTGAACAGCTTCTGCTTCGGGCGCCACGCGGCAAGAAAGACTGAGGAAGATGGTGTCGGCTGATGCCTTTATACCCGAAAAACTGCAGCTATGACGTTGGGTGAAGTGCGACACCAGCCGAAGCCAGACCCAGACTTTGGAATCCGGCCGACCGAAGGGCTGCCTGACGACAGGACTACCCCATTTGTAAGGACTGCAGATGCATCCTTGAAGGACATCTATCCATTCGGTTATGCACCACTACATGCTGGCATCATGCGCTGTCATTCTGCCTTGCTGCCCATCAATACACATTATGGAAAGCCAGAAATATATGCTAACAGATTCACTTCAGAATCTTGAAATTCTGAAACATTGAATGCCATATGATCAAGACCACATGATCAATGTTTCAGAATATCAAAATTCTAAAACAAATCCAAAAAAAAAAACTGTTAAAATATTTCTGCACAGGAGCAAGCTCTCCTGCACCCCCATACCCCCACTATTTAAATATATCAAATTCAAGATCATACTACAGGGAGGAAAAGGGAAATCTCCTATTCTGCGCTGTATGCAGATCTCCGTTCAGAATTTTGAAGTTCTAAAACTTCGATTATATGGTCTCGACAATATGAATTTAGAGGTTTTAGGATTTCGAGATTCTGAAGGGAACCAATGCTAACATATATCTGGCACCATTTTCCACAAGACTTTGACTTTTGAAGTGTAATTTTCTCATATGCAGCTTTGCATATGGGATTAGTTGAGTGCATGATGCCATGAACCCCAATGCCTGCAGGATTTTCCTTGCAATGAGCTGGGTAAAAGTTGCTATCTTTTTGAAGTATTGAGTCAATTGTTTTTGTTTGTCTGGCGTGAGGTAAGCCATCTGGGCCATTGTATTTAAGCTGGCACCCAGGAATATTAACTGTTGCGACTTCTTTTGGTTTACTGTGTACCCTAGGCAACTGAGCAGCTGTGTTACAAAAGCCAGATGCTGTAATAGAATGTCCTTGCTGTCCGCTTGTATAGGCAGTCGTCCAGATATGGATAAATTTGTATTCCTCGTTGTCTGCAATATGCAATTACTGATGCCAGGCATTTCGTAAATACTCTGGGCACAGTAGATAAGCCAAAGGGCAATGCAGAGAATTGATAATGCGGTGTACCTGCCAAAAATCTGAGGTATCTTCTGCAGTCTTGTCTGATAGGGACATGCAGGTATGCCTCTTTGAGGTCCAACGTTACCAGCCAATACTCCTTGCCCAGCATGGGAAGGAGCTGCTGTAGTGTGAGCATTTTGAATTTGGGTACCTCCAGGTATGTGTTCAGAATTGAGAGGTCTAAGATGGGCCTCCAGGCTTTGTCCTTTCTTGGGACTAGAAACAGTCTTGAGTAAAAACCTTGACCTTGCTCCTTTGTAGGTACCTTTTGAATTGCTTTCACATCCATGAGAGCTGAAATTTGCATTTGAGCCTCTGCCCATTGGTTTGGAGGCAGATTTGGCATGCCTCTCATCCGAGGTAAAGTGTGGAAATGAAATCTGTAGCCTCGGGTAATAATGTCCAGAATCCATTTGTCCTTTGTTATGATGCACTGATTTTGTGGAAATAGAGCCAGTTTCCCTCCCAAAGGTTCTGCCAGGGCAATTTTGCTTGGCAGGCAAAGAGGGAAGTCATTGTGTTTGTTTTCTGAAGGGTTGAGATCTTTTGTCTCCACCTCTGAGTTATTGTATGCCATTGTCTAGGCCTGAAATAACCTTGTGGCTGGCCTCTGCCCCTTGGGCACCTGTACCTACCTCTTTGGGGTCTGTCTGATGCAAGAAAGGACCAGTTTTTTGATGGCCAGTTTCTGCTGAAACGAGGAAGTTGTATCTGTAAAAAATCTTTAACTGTTTGCATTGATTTTGCCTTTTCTTCCATTTTCTTTAAAACTTCCTCTGCTTTGACACCAAATAACACATCTTTCTGCAATGGGGCATCCAATAACTTTGTTTTGACATGTTCTGGTAAGGCTTGTTCTTTAAGCAAAGCATGCCTACGTATGACAGACCCTGTGACAGCTGCTCTACATGAGGTTTCCAATGAATCAAAACCACACTGTAAGGTATGCTTTCCCACCTGTTCTGCTGCATGCAGCAAATCCTGCATCTTTTTCAAATCAAGTTGATCTGTCTGAGGGATCAGTTTCTGCTTTAACTGTGTAATCAAATACTGTTGGTATTTTAGCATGTGGAATTGGCAGTTTAATGCCCTCATGGCCAAAGTGGCAGATGTATACACTTTCTTTCCCCATCTTTCTAATGCTCTGGAATCTCTTTCAGAAGGAAGTGGATTCTTAGCAGTAGAGGCCTTAAACCCTTTGGGACCCTGGGAAATGGTCTCGGGGTCTGCATTAGGGCTTTTGTATAGCAACTTATGAGTATCAGGAACTCGGCAGTATCTGTCTGGTTTAGCTGGTGCTGGAGGTAAGGAATCTGGGTTTAAACTGGATTCAGAGAAATCATCCAAAATGTCTAAAACTGGAGGAATTGCCAGGGGTCTATGCTGTGGAAGAAGAAGAAACTCACAGAGTCTTTTAAGTCAGAGTAATCTTGGCCTTCCCAGTGGAAGTGTTCCCTCATGGTGTGTAAAGTTTCCCCAAAAGAGTAGTCTTCAGGGGGGGAGACAGAGGGAATGGACTCTTTAGCATCTGAGTCTTCATAAGGAGGGAAGGAGTAATCCTGGTCGTCAGAGCTGCCTGAGGAAATGGATGCTTGGTCAGAGGAAGGATAATCTTCCTCCAGTCTAGGCCTTTTGTCAGGTGGGGGTTGGGATCCCCTGATAAGGGTAATTAAATCCTCAGCCATCTTAAGCATCTGTTTTCTAGGCATAGGGGACTGTGGGGGGGGGGTGGCCCCGTTTTTCTAACTTTTAAGTGGGCTTTGAGCTTAGCATAAGGCTTGGCAGAGACATTTGTCGGTTTGAAGACACCTTCAGACACCGAAGGCCTATCCAAAATTTCCGGATCCCCGTCGGGGCTGGCGTCCAAGGAGTGAGATGGAACCAGATCCCGAGGCCCAACTGCTTCGGATTGGGATGCCGTCAGAATTTCTGAATCAGCAGTAGTCAGGGGCTGCGAAGGCACCTCGCTGAAAACTGGAGAACCGGCGTCTGGCCTTGCTGAGGCCTCGGTATCTGGTTTTGGCCTTGGCTGCCGGTCCTTATCTTTGTGTTTTTTAATCATTGATGTCGGTTGCTCCGATGGCATGCTATAGTTAAATTTTCTGCCAAAATAATGCTGGGCGAATTCTGCCCGACGCTTAATTGTACGTTTGTTGAACCTAGCACAAAACCGACAACCAGAGACGTCGTGGTCTGGGCCTAGGCAAGGAATACAATAAGAATGAAAATCCTTAGGAGGTATTTGCTTCCCACAAGAAATACAATTATTAACTTTGTCTGACATCGGTCTGAGGCAAGAAAAGTTTCCCCAATGGGGTACTTAGCTTTAGAGAAGACTTCGGGCTGAAACTCTATTCGAAAATTTCAGGAGCTGGCCGACTGGCACTTACGAACTGCTTCTACTTCGGGCACCGCACGGCAAGAAAGACTGAAGAAAATGGCGTCGGCTGTCTCTTTTATACCCCTGTTGCACTGACGTCAAGGAAGAGGTGACGACAACAGACGCTGGATCAGGACTTTGGGATTCGGCAGACTGCGGGACCGCCTGACGACAGGATAACCCAAGTGTGAGGATTGCAGCAGTATAGCACGATGAACATCTTTGGTTCTGTCCAAGTAGAATCTAAGCTGTCTGTGTACGTCCAAAGTATGCAGAATTCTCTCCTCCTTGTTCTGTGGTTTTGGGTAAAAAGTTTGCAGATGAATAGTTTGGTTTAGAGCCACACTGGACACCACTTTAGGCATAAATGTTGGATTTGACCTCAGGGAGACCCTGTCTGGATGAAAAATGATAAAGGGTTTCACAGCCATGAGGACCTGTAGCTCTGAAACTTGTCTTGCTGAAGTAATTGCTAGGAGCACAGCTGTTTTCCAAGATAAAAACTTTATATCAGCAGTAGCAGCTGTCTCAAAAGGAGGCAGGGTGAGCTTTTCCAAGACATAGTTGAGGCCCATGCAGGTATTGGTAATCTCCTTGGAGGCCTTAAAATTTTGGCCCCTCTGAGGTACTGCGTTATTAAAGGACGAGAAAAAAAGTGGTGGCTCTGTATTGTAATGCGTCAAAATGGTAGAGGCATGAATTTTAATTGATGAAAACGATAGGCCTTTGTCCAGCATCTCAGTTAAGTATTGCAAAATCTGAGGAATGTTTGGGACAGTTGTATCAGTTCCATGTGCCTGGTTCCAAGCACAGAATCTCTTCCATTTTCCAACATAAGACTTCCTAGTACTAGGCCTTCTGGCTTCCAGAATGACATCCATCACAGCTTTACTGAGGGGTGTCTTTTTTTGTTACTATATTATCAGCCATGCTGTCAAGTTTAATGCCCCGAGTTGGCTGTGCAGGATCTGATTTTTTGCTGGGTCAGTAGACGAGGTATTTGAGGTAAAGTCCAAGCTGGGTATAATGACAAGTTCCTTAGGATTGGATATCAGTACTGGCGTGGCCTGTCTGGGGCAATCAGAATCATCTTTGGCTTCTGTCTGACCTTCAGGAGTATCTTGGGGAGGAGAGGCAGAGGGGGGAAAAGGCATATACTGTTAGGGTGTCCACTTTCAATAGGGCGTCCACTTTCCACGCTTGTCAGTGATAAGTCCTTGTGCAGAATCTTTTTAGTTGGTGACTGTGAGAGGAGGCAAAAAGATCTATGTCCAGGCATCCTCATTTCCTTATCATGCTGAAGACTTGCGGATCCAGCTTCCACTCGTGGGGATCCAGGAAGTTTCTGCTTAGTCTGCCAGAGTACTTTCCTTTCTTGGCAGGAATTGTGCCTGCAGAGGTATTTGGCAAGTCAAAGCAGTGTCCCACAAGGTCATGGCTAGTTTGCAAAGGGGGTAAGAATGTGTGCCCCCCTGCTTGTTTATATACCACATGACCGTGGTGTTGTCTGTCGTCAGTAGTTGTCCTGGATGAAGTAGGTCCTTGAAGGTTATAAGGGCATTTTGAACAGCTAGCATCTCTTTTTGATTGATATGTAGATGCATTTGGTTTTAGGACCATGTTCCCTGAATGCATCTTCTTGCCATGTGGGCCCCCCAGGCATAATCTGATGCATCCGTTGTCAGTGTCTGCCTGGCTGGGGTAATGTGAATGGCTGTCCCTTGTTCTGTTGACAAGCCTTTGCCCACCATCGAAACTCCTGTTGCAGGCAGGGGATGAGAGTAATGATTGTTTCCAGGCTGTGGCAATGTTGAGTCCAAACACTTTTTAGGTACCATTGAAGTTTCCTCATATGCAGTCTTGCATATGGAATTAGTAGGATGCAGGATGCCATGAAGCCCAAAGCCTGCAGAATTTTTCTTGCAGATAACTGGGCCTTTGTTGCCAACATTTTGAAAAAGGTAGTCCGTTGTCTTTGTTTGCCTGGCGTGAGATGAGCCATCTGGGCAGTTGTATTTAAGCTTGCACCCAGGAATATTATCTCTTGAGAGGTACTAGTTTTGATTTCTTTTTGTTGATTGTGTACCCTAGGCATGTTAGAAGTCTTTTCACAAACGCCAGATGTTGAAGAAGAATGTCCTTGTTCTCTGCTTAAATGAGGCAGTCGTCCAAGTAAGGATATATCCGAATTCCTCTTTATCTGCAGAATGCAATTACTGGTGCCAGGCACTTTGTAAAGACCCTGGGTGCAGTAGATAAGCCAAAGGGCAGTGCAGAGAATTGGCAATGCATTGAACCAGCCTTGAATCTGAGGTATCTTCTGCATGCTTGTCTGATTGGTACATGCAGGTATGTCTCTTTTAGGTCTAAAGTCACAAGCCAAGCATTCTTGCCCAACATGGGCAGAAGCTGCTGCAAAGTCAACTTTCTGAATTTTGGAATATCCAGGAATGTGTTCAGAATAGATAGGTCCAGTATCGGCCTCCAGGCCTTGTCCTTTCTGGGTACCAAGAACAGTCTTGAGTAAAATCCTTGTCCCTGCTCTTGCTCTGGTACTTGTTGAATGGCCCCCATGTCCATGAGGGATGAGACTTGTTTTTGTGCCTCTGCCCATTGATTTTTTGGCAGATCTGGTCATCCTTGGCAGGGTATGGAAATGGAACTTGTAGCTTTGTGACACTGTTTAGAACCCACTCGTCCTGGGTTATAATGTGCCAATTTTGAGAAAAAAGTGATAATTTTCCCCCTAAGGGTGCTGCCAGTTGATAAGTGCTTGGTGCAGGCAGGGGGAAGTCATTGGGACTGTTTCCTGTATGTTTGTGATTTGTCTTCTCCAACTTTGGAGGTGGAAGCACCCCATTGCTTTGACCTGTATGAACCTTGTGCCTGGGATCTGCCCCTCGACACAGGAAAGGACCAATTTTTTTGTAGGCCAGTGTCTACTAAACCTAGGTGGCTGCACTTGCAAAAAATCTTTCACAGTTTGCATAGATTTAGCTTTGTCCTCCATTTTCTTTAACACCTCTTCTGCCTTAACACCAAACAAAGTATCATGCTGTAAAGGTGCATCTAGTAATTTAACTTTAACATGATCAGGCAGATTTTGTTCCTTTAGCCAAGCATGTCTCTTAATTACAGAACCCGTAGTAACTGCAGCCCTGCAGGAAGCCTCCAAAGAATCAAAACCACATTGCAAAGTATGCTTTCCAACTTGTTCAGCTGCATTTCCTTGTTTTCTGCACATTCAGAGTTTAACAACATTTTCTGTTTAAGCAATCCCATGACATGTTGCTGATATTTGAGCATATAAAACTGACAGTTTAAGGCCCTTATACAGCCAAAGTTGCAGATGTGTAAACCTTTTTTCCCCCCATCTATCCAGTGCCCTTGAATCTCTGTCAGAGGGGGTTGGGTTTTTTGCAGTGGAAGCCTCAACTCCTTTTGGACCATGTGAAATAGTTTCTGGTTCTGCTGCAGGGTTTTTAAAAAGAAATTTGTGAGAGTCAGGAACCCTGTAATATCGGTCAGGCTTAACAGGAGCTGGAGGTAAGGAGTCAGGGGTCAGACTAGACTCCGAAAACACATCAGAAAAGGAATCAGAAGAAATAGAAACCTGATATTAAGATCCATAGTCAGTCTCTTGCCTAGGCCTCTTATCAGGAAGGGGATGGGAACCCCTGATCAAAGTAATCAAGTCTTCGGCCATTTTGAGCATCTGTTTTTTGGGCATAGAGGTCTGTCCACGTGGCTCGAGATTGTTTCCTCGATTTAGAAAGTGCTTTAGTCTTTGCCTTTGCAGTTGTAGTCATTTTAATGTAAAGATATTTAGGTCTGAATACACCCCCAGAACCTGGTGCCTGCTCAGTGGCTCCGCACCCATCTGAAGGATTAGCGTCAGAGGCTCCAATACTTTGAGTAGCCATCGGCATAGCAGACTCCACGTGGGAGTTGGTAGCGGGCTGCGACTCTAAAGTAGCAGGCGTCAGGGGCTGCGAAAGCACCTCACTGAGAATCGGAGATTGGCTTAGGAGAAGCTTCGTCGTCAGATTTGGGCCTCGGTTGTTTATCGCTGTCCTTTTCTTTGCATTTTTTGTGAACTCCAGTAGTTGGATGGCTATCCGATGACATTTCAGGATAATTAAACTGGCGTCCAAAAACGTTTAAAGCAAAACCATACCTACGCGTGTGTGTTGGTTAAATCTAGCACAAAACCGACAACCAGTAATAATGTGATCAGGGCCTAGGCAACAGTAAGAATGAAAGTCCTTATGAGGTATTTGCTTCCCACAAGAAATACAATTATTAACTTTTTCTGACATCGGTCTGGAGCAAGAAAAAAAAGTTTCCCCAACGGGGTACTTAGCTTTATTGAAGACTTCGGATCTGAAACTCGAACATGAAAATCTCAGGAGTCGGCCGACCGGCACTTGTGAACAACTGCTTGTGCTTTGGGCACCACGCGGCAAGAAAGACTGAAGAAAATGGCATCGGCTGCTTCTTTTATACCCCTGACGATCTGACGTCAGGGAAGGGGCGACAGCAGCAGACGCAGGACCCAAGACTTTGGAATTCAGGCCGGCAGAGGGCAACCTGCCAGCAGGATAACCCAAATGTAATGACTGCAACAGTGAAACACGAAAAACATCTTGCAATAGTAGTGTGTCCAGCCGTGCCCCTATAAATTCCAAGGTCTGTGCCGGGTTCAAGCGGGTCTTGGAGATGTTGATGGTAATCCCTAGATTGACTGCAAGATGCAGGAAGGAGTCTCTGGCCATGCAAAGTAGATGCTTGGTGGCAGCATCAAGGAGCCAATCGTCATCAAGGAGCCAATCGTTTAGGTAAGGAAACTATCTGAATTCCCTGAAGCCTCAGGTGAGCCGCTACGACTGCCATAACCTTGGCAAACACCCTAGGGCTGTGGTGAGACCGAAGGGTAGGGCTCTGAATTGGAAATGATTGGTTCCCAGCCAGAAGCGAAGGAATCTCCTGGAGCTTCTTCAAATTTTAATATGGTAGCAAGCATCCTGGAGGTCTACAGAGCATATTCAGTCACATTCTCGGAGGCAAGGTAGAATGGACTGCGAGGTGACCATCCGGAATTTCTGCTTGGCTACAGTCAGGTTCAGGGTTGACAATAGGCCTGAGGTCCCCAGTCTTTTTTGGCACTAAAAAGAACCTGGAGTAAACGCCTAATACAGACTGATCTGGGGGGGACTGGTTCGATGGCCCGATTGTGAAGCAGCTTTGAAATTTCATGCGCTACCGCCTCTCTGAGCGGGTGGAACATCCAGGAGGTGCTTTGGTTGGATGGGTGGGGCTATGAACGGGATGGAGTAGCCTCTGGATATTATTTGGAGCACCCAACGGTCCGTCATAATGGACTTCCAAGTCATTAGTTGCGATGACAATCTTCCCAGACTGTCTCCAGAGTAGGACACAGTCGGGCAACCCTTCAGGGTTGCAGCGTGGGTTTGTCCGAGAAGGTCTCAGACCCAAAATTCCTAGGGCTCCCTCTGCCTCTAGGGCAGCATCTGTCTTGTCCCAGTCTGCCTCTTGGGGATGGGTTGTCCTGAGTGTCCCGGGAAAACTGAGCTTTTCGAAACCGCATCTTCTTTTGCCCTCTCCGATTCCTAGAAAGAGATCTTTGAGGGCTAGAGAAGCAGACTCCGACAGCAGAGTCTTCCCGTCCTTCTCGCTCTGGACCAGGGTGTCACAAACCTTCTTCCCACACAGGGAAGAACCATGAAGGGGTCTGCGAATTAACAAAGTCTGAGCCACGCGTGCCGCCTCAGCTACGCCAGTCCCAGCTGCCCTAGCTGCTCCTTCCGTGGCATGGAAAAGATGCATGGATGTGTTTGAAACAGATTTCAGAGTTGACATTTTCGCTGAGAACAGCCGCTTGTCCTCTGGCGACAAAGACTCTTGGGACGACACAGTGAATTTCATGACTAGGTCTCGCTGGAGTCGAATGACGTGTGCCAAATAATTTAACGCTCATATAGAAAACGTCGCTGAAGTAAAGACTCTCTTCCCAAACTGATCCACCGCCCCAGACTCCTTGTCCGGAGGGTGATCCACCACCTCAGACTCCTTGTCCGGAGGGTGGACCAAAGAACTTTCCTGTGCCAGTTCAATCTTGGTGGCAGCTGCAACCACCATAGCATTCACTGGGGATCCCTTGTCCCACTCCCGTTTGTTGGAGGAGGAGAAAAGATCCTGTCCGGGCGTTTGGGTATTGGCTCTATGGTATCAGGCTCCTTCCATGCCTGTGTGGTAATGAGATCCACTAAAGGATCTGCAGTAGGGGACACCCAGGATGTAGATGGGCCCGTGCCAAAGGCCTCCAGGAATGCTGACTCCTCCGTAGAGGGTTTTGGGGCTGACCAACCTCACCTCTGGTGGAGGATTTCCATGATGTCTCCAAAGGAGACATCCTCGGGAGGTGACCTGGGGGAATCCTCACCTTCATCTAAGTCAGTATCTTCATTGAGGGACTCTGGAGAATCCATGTTCCTCCTCTTACACAAGTGCTTATGGGGGGGCCTCCTCAGTGGGACTCTCTGAAGAGGGCTCATAAAGTCAAGGGGGGGGTTCCACGACAGGATCCACCTGGGGGTCCTCTAGCACGGGCTTGTCCCTGGGACAAGCTGATGGGAGTCATGACCAAATCCACGGCAGCCTGGGGTCTCAATCCTTGGGAGAACCCTCTCCACCACGTTGAAGGCCGAAGGAGAGCACACCTCTTTAGCAACCAACAAGGAAGAAGCTCTCCCCGGCTCTGTCAATGAGCATCGGGGCCGAGGCCAAGGTAGCCAGAGTTCCGAAGGAACAGCTCAGATCAGACAAAGTCCGAGTCGAAGACACCTCCATTCCCTCTGATCCGGCTCCCCATTCTTGGCCCCGAGAGTTGCTCGGATCTGAACAGGTCTGATCAGAGGAACTCAAGGTAATCGCTGGCGATGTTGAAGGACCCGTCTGCGCCAAACCCCTAGCTCGGAGGATCCTCTAATCCATAAACTCAAACTGCAGGTCGGATTAGGGAACGAGAGTTTGGATGGAAGAAGGGCATAGAGGTCCCTTCTCAGGCTGGAGAGGGGCCTGGCAAGGCTCCCATTTGGATTTGGGTCCGAATGAACCACCGCATCATCCTGTCCATGTCAAGCTCCGACAGACTCTAGTCTACCGCAAGGAGGCAAATTGACACGGATGTGGCTGGTCTGTGAGATGACCTCGAAGAAGGCCTCTGGTCAGAGGGCTCAGTCGGCTCTGGGGAGAACCTCTGGGAGTGAAGCAGAGAAGAGGTGGTCCTGACAACTTTAGTAGGCGGACTGGGAAATGGCTCCTGCTCTGAAGACAGTTTGCGGTGCCTTTCCCCTCTTATCCTTATCTCTCTTATCCTTGTCTTTGTCCTTTGATTTTGTCCCAGTCTCAGAAGGCTTAGAGGGAGGTTGAGTCCCAGCATGGGGGGGTGGGTTGGTCGGCTACTGGAGCAGAGGTCGTAGAGTCCAATGCAGAAACTGGTAGCAGGCCCTTAGCTACCAGCTTTGCCTTCCTTTCTTTCAGTGCCTTAGGGTTGAACCCTGCACACACTACAAGGCAAAGATAGGTGGGGAACACCCAGGCAAATAACGCATAGAGTCAGCCGGTGAAGGCTTGTGGCCAAACATGGTGCATTTTTTAAAAGTTGGCTTTGGCTGCTAAGCCATCACCACTCACCACACAGCCAAAACTAAACCAACAAACAGGGTCTATATTAGATCAGCGAACGCTTAAACAAGCGAACGCTGATTGATCGACCTTATTTTAGCGAAAGTGAAAAATATCAAAGCAGCAGAAATCTAAATTTTTTCCTAGGGAAAGAATTTGGTTGTTCGTTTCTGTTGCTTCGGTATTTTCAGTGCTGTGGTGGAAAGTTATGGGTCGGATTCAGGCAAGTGTGCGATTTTGTGGATGAGTGTTAGGGTGGTTTAGGCGAGTTAGCGTTAGGGCTCAGGTTAGGTATGTGTGCGATTGTGTGGACATGAGGGTTAGGGCGGATTTAGGTGAGTTAGGGTCAGGGAGCGGGTGAGGTGAGTGTGCGATAGTGATGGACCTTAGGGTTAGGATAGTTAGTGGTGTGTGCATAGTTTAGTGTAGGGTTAGGTGTCAGATTTTAGGTGTATGTGTGTGGATTTCTGTTTGTTTGGCGTGCTTGTGTTGTGTGTATGTGTTTTGGATCAGCGATTTTTTTCCCTAGGAAAACAACTGCTGATCTGACAGTTCGAGATTGTAAGCTTTCGCTTACATAAGGTCGATCAATCAGCATTCGCTTTTTTAAGCGTTCGCTGATATACTACAGACCCAACAAACACACAAGGACGGTTAGGCCTACACTACCTCACAAATACTAACTTTTTTTTTTTTACAGAAAACCAATGAACGACGAAGAGGAGGAAAAGGATGACCAAAAAACTACTACACTCACACTATAGCTCCAAGTTGGGTGTAGTAAGTGGCACTTTTTGGTATAGTAAGTGGCACTTTTTGGTATATATTTAGAGACCACGATGCATACTCATGAAGCGGCAAACTAGATCTGAGGGAAGGTAGGAGATATGAGGGATTATGGATAAGGGGAGGAGCTTGGAGCAGATGCCTGAAAAATGTTGCCAGCTCAGATCCGATATGGATCCAAATACCCACAGGTTGCAGATAAATGAAGTTAACTACTTCAGATCAAGAGTTTGCTTAACAACCAGAACAGCAGAAGACAGATAAAATGCACAGAGGGTCTAAAATGAACTTTGGCTTGTTTAGTTACAACATAGAAGTTTGTCTGCCAAGGAAAGTAGACGGGCTCAGCTGTTCCCATGCCCCTACAACAGAACAAGGTCCTGAAACATATCTGAACACAGCTTTAAATCACACACTTCTGCAAGTTGATTATGGAAGGAAAAAGTAGCTCTCTGGCACACATGGCAAAGACTGAAACAGCAGTCAAAATCCAAAGTGAATTTTATTTACTGAAAAAAAGACAAGAGCTGTAAGCAAATAGTGCTTTTGGTTTGTACTTCAAGTACATTAAGTGCTCATTTATCTCAATAACGAGCTTTATATTTAATACAGTGTTTTAGTATATCACAGTGTCCGTGAAATAAGTCACCAGTCCACACGTGGTACATCTAAGAAAGAGCAGTACTGTACTGCCAGTGCTTCACAGGACTCTCTATTCACGCTTTATTCTTTCTTGTTACCCCATTTGGCCATCTTGCTGTTCACTGGTGTTTTCATAAAACGGTCAGACTTCAAGAATGATGCAATCTTTTCTTGACTCTACAGAGATGTCATGGGGGGGGGGAGGAAAAAGAGTGGAACATTAAATTAGACTAGATGGAAAGAGTCCTGCAAAAAAAAAAAAAAAAAAAACACACACTCAAATTTATATCAGCACAAAAGTTAGAATTACTACTGCAGCAGAAACATTACTGCTCAGGGCAATACAGATTCATATTTAGCTTTTAAAATCATTACAGAAGGCCATCAAAAACAGTGTTTAAAAATCACAGTACTCAATTTGTGCAAGTGTAAATTTAACCTATTTCAGCATCACTGCTTCAGGTTACACCACTTGGTGTCATACCTGAGCCCCCCAATCATCAATTACAGCCCCTTCTATGTCTACTTGCAATCAAACAAGTACCTAAATAATAGCCCCAAAATGTTTGCTGCTGTCAAAACCATATAGTAACTCACTGCAAACAACTCCCACCATGCAGTAAATGGCTTAATCAAAAAAGGTCCAAGTAGTAGTGTTTAAAGGCAACTAGGGACAAACTGTATAAAGGAAAATATAGTGCCATGAAGTTTTACACAGTTCAGCTGCCTGTCAGAAGTACAATAGCTATTTATTTTTCTAAATCACCTCATGGAGATAAGTTGACATGAGCTTGGAAAACATTTCTTGCCCATAATGTGCCAAGATGGCACAGCTGATGAGACTACAATGCTATAGGTCCATCTTGGCAGATCACTCTACTGATCACTTGGCACCAAGGTAGTGAGAGACACTGTCGAGTAATGCTGACATCTGCATATCTCTCTCCTACATGTTGCACCATCTGTGAAAAGCACTTGCGAAAAAGAACTGAACTGCTTTTATAAAATTTAGTATTTTGTGAATTTACATGCCCTGTCCCCCCTTCCGAGATGCCAGTGTGTGTTTTTCTTGCATGCAAAGCACATAGAAATTTAAAGATTACAAATTACTCTTCAGTTTATGGCCCCAAGGAAGAGAAAGTGCACTGTATTATAACAGCACAATGTCAAATTATGAATTCTGAGCCACAATTTACATTAGTGAATGGGATGTAACAGGCTCAGGTAGCTTGCGTATCCCTAACAAAAGTCTTTCAAATGCAACAGGCAAAATGATGCAAGGGAGAGAAATTAAGTATCATGACATTTTCTTCATTTAGCCCAAAAACAACTAGCAGAGGAAGCTAGCTAGGATGTCACAGAACGGGATAAACTGAAAAGTCATGTTTTTGAGTGTGAAAGCATGGGGACCATTCTCTAGGGAATTAAACGCACAATGGGGAAAGGAACTGTTTAGGGTGATGGTGTCCTTTAAACTAAAAACAACAACAGTACAAGTGAAATGGAAAACCAATTGATGGTAATGTCATGGAAGATGTACACAATTTCAGTCAATACAAAGTAATGAACAAATTCAAATATTCTGCCTGCACCTGAAGGGACAGCAAATACTTCAGTAGGAATCTCAGCATTACATGCGACAAACAGAAAATTTACTCAAATGTGCAGCTGCAAGAAGCAGATAAAAGATGAACGACTAGGAGACCAGGTGAACTAGTAGGTTGTGCAGAGGGGAAGTTTGAGCTACTGGCCAGGATACAAGAGTGCATGCTGGGAAAGCAAACATGTATACTTACACGCATCGGGAGTGTATATGCTGAACTTGACATGCACTGTACAAGCACCCGATTTGTTAAAGGTAAAAATCTTTGCACTAATCCAGCGGGAAGTGCTTGAAATTTACAAACAAAGGAGATGTGCATGAAGTGTTTTTTTATTGAACAGAGAAAGAAAAGAAAATATGGTACAAGTGTGCATTCTAGTGAAGCAATGTACTGTGATAGGCACCTGTAATCAATGTGCTTCATGATCATGTACTGCTACAGGTTTTGAAAAAAAAAAAATTCAAAGCGGTGTCTTAACACAGCATTAGAGAAATCCTCAGCAACCTGCAGGATTGTTTTCTACAGGCAATAGGTTTCAACTCCCTACATTGTGGCACTTCTCAAAGAAAGGTTATTGATACCAGAGCTAGATAATGTTTGGCCAGAGACTAAACCCTCGAGTAGGAATGCAAGCCAGATCACACTTGGGGAAAAGGAAAACTATGTGGAACTAGATAGCTGTTCCTTGCTTAGGCAGAGGTGGAAGTGAGGAATACACTCTTGAATATTACAGGTGTGTTACAAACTTGCAGCTGTAGATGCAGACTCACTGATGCTGTTGTGACATATGGGGTTCATGCCTACATTCAGCAAGATGGCTGATCAAAGTTCTGGAACTCTCCCTTCCCCCTTCTGGCTTCAGTTAATTCATTCACACTTTGATGTCAGCAACATAAAAGCATTAGCCATTACCACCATCACAGCCTTTTCTCGTCTAGACCAGGTGCCTTTTTAAAAGCTTCAATACAAGCTCCAGTCCAACATCAAGTTCTAGGGGGAGTCAAGATGGTGTTTGGAAAGGTGTGATGTATGGAGACTATTGTACCCACCCCAAACCCAAGATGCCAAAGGGGATAATGTGTGGGAAAGAAGTCTAGCAGTGACTATACCAGAACATATGCACCTACTATGTTAAGTTCCAAACAGCTGCACTACATTCATCACAGTAACCAATTTCAGTGCTTTACAGGTCCCAGGGATTGCTCGCCCAAGAAGGTGGTGTAGAGAGCAGACCCTGAAGGATGGCCATGACAAGCTCATTATCCCCAAGTGACACCTCCAAGTACTTCTGCAGGTACATCTGCAGTTACATCCTACTAATACCCCTAGGTGTCAAATATTGCTTGCTCATATTCGCATCAATAATTCCAAAACCATGCTACATAAAAAGTAGCAAAACATTTCATCTTAAGCTTATACAATGCCAAATTAAACTTGTGTTAATAACTGCTCTCTGTTTAGTGCAGGTAGAGAGAGATATTAAATGTTTATATAATATTTATGTTGTCATGAGTTTCATGTCTCTAAATCTTTCATAAGGTAACAGAACTGCATAGCCTCATATTAAAAAGTTAACTACAGTGGTTGCTGGGATACTGCAAGTTGTTTACAAATTACAACTTGCCATGTTTACCATGAATTATAAAATTCAATCTAAGACTGAGAACTTAAAGTATATTATCACAATTAGTTTATTCTGAAGAGTTTGTCACTTACACTTCATCTCTAGAACCATGGGGATTACTGAAGAACCATTGTATGCAATGTGAAGACAGGTTCCACCCATTCGAAGTTGCACTGCAAACTTTGAGTGTCATTAGAAGGAACAAGTTGAGCATGTTTACAGAAGGTTTGGACTGATTACCAGGGAGGCAAGGTTGATGAGAATCAGAGCAAATATTTTTGAATCCTTTGTTGCGTTTGGGCTAGATAGCATTTATGAGACTAGGAATATTTGGGGTGTCATAGGTTCCACAATTGGAGTGGCAGTTGAAGTCATCCAAGAGGACAGCATTAGGCTCTATAGCGAGATGCCAATTTGTGTAGACATGCCTCGTGTCCCTAGGAGGGGACCCATATTTGCGACAATGTTTTAAACTCTTTGAAAAGGATGTAGGGGATTTCAGGGTCATTGTCCTGCATTACGATTCTGGAAGAGAAATTGTTTTACAAGAAGACAGGTATGTCAACTCCAGCTACCTTCTAATTGTGCAGAGAAAATGTTAGGTATGCCTCTTAGCAAGAAAGTTTACAACCTCAAGTCTCACATCCACTTTTGTTGGGGTTGAACATCCGGACGATAATGGAAGAGTGACTGGGAAAGAGAATTTTGTAGTCTCCAGACGTCACCTGTTAACGCCTCCAGGGGAGATCAGTCCTGCAAGACCGCAAACTGATTTCTGTACCCCCCTCCTATTGCTTCTTCTCTCTGGCATTGGGCTTGCATACATCTCTGAAATCAACACATCACCCACTTCGATTCTTTTCAGGTTAGACCTTATAAGGATGCTGGTTGTGTTTCACTGGTCTCCTAGAAGAGGGGCCATGAGGACTTAAGAACTTAATTTCAACAGCCATAAGACCTTTGCTTTTGGAATCTTCTTCCAGTTTAGCTTTAACTTGAGGCCCATACAGCAAAAAAAGTCCTAACTATTGGAAAGGGGCCCCTACAAAGAAGCCTTTAAAGGTTTGAGAAACTGGCTGGATGGACCCAGGCATAAGACTTACTCTGGTGCCTAATGCCCTAGCTGCATCATCAGATGTATTACAATTCAGCCTGAGGGGAAGGTTAGTCATAGTAAACAAAGCAGAGGTCTCAGCTGAAAGTTGATTTGTAAACTTAGTATCCTCAGCCATTTGTACTACCTTAGACATGTTGCACATTAATCCATGCTGAAAACACACAGTGAGAGAGCTATCTTGGCATCCATAAAGCAAAAATATGACCAACTTACTATTTGTAATGCTCAAACTTCCTGTATTCCTTAGTGGATGGGAAAACTGTGGGAGCTCTGAGGAGTGAACCCCATGCAGTGGCTACAGAATTGACAACTGGATTCATACAACACTCCTCATCTGTCTGTGTATGCTCACGGTGGTTAGGGTGAAGTATCTTGATACGAAGCCGCTACATTACTTTCCAGGCCTGTGTGTCCAAGACATTAGCTCCTCCACAGGAGACACCAGTCAGGATGGTGGAGGGATGGTCTTGGAAGGGCTCCTGCCCAGATCTAAAAGGAAAAGCAGGTAGACAAACCTTTATGAACAAGAACTCTTCAAAATTTGTTTCAGGGGACTCCGTCTAAAAAGCTTCCTCTTGAGTCTTAGACAGCCTCCTCAGTAATGGGGGGGGGGGGGGTTAAGAAGCTAGACCAGTCTGATTTGAGCTCAAGTTAAGGGTGAAGATGCAATCAGGGCTTTTCTGGTGAAGACCCCTTCCCTCAGGGTGGGAATACGGTTGGTGAACTCTAAAACCCATCACTGATCCCTCGTCAATAGGATTCCCTTGCAACACATAATATATATCCAAAGATCTGCTGAGGCTGGAAGTGTTAGCAAAGTTGTTGGTGGCCTCACCAGCAGTGGTATTGCACTGATGCCAAACACTTGATTTGGGGTGAACAGCAGCACTGATGTCTTCCACCCCATGATCCAGACTTTTCAGATATTTGGGATTTCAGCACCAATAGGGTCAGAATCAAAATGTACAGAGCCTTCATTCCTGTGCTCATCCACTGAGAGCAGCCGGCATTGGAACTACTGGTGTCAATAGCAGAGATAACACGAAGGAAATCAGCTGAGTTAGTGCCAGAGCCTACAAGTTACTAGGTGGCCTCAATCTAATCAGCAATAGAACTTGTAGCAATGAGAAGAAATGCAGGTCTTGGGAAGCTTCTTGTGCAAGCCGAAAAGTACAGTTGTGTACACTTACCATAAATGTAGATGTTAGAGTGTATTCACTGTTGCAGTACATTTGAGTTATCTGCCTGTAGGTAGCCCTCAGCCGGCCTGAATATCAAATTTGGATTCCTGCGTCGGATGCTGTCTCTTCTTCCATGACATCAGGTCGTCAGGGGTATAAAACATGCAGCCGACACCATTACATCAGTTTTTCTTGCCCCAGATGTCAGGTGCACCCATAACGGGAAGCAAGGTTACACCTCCAACAAAAAGCAAATACACCAGAAAGCTGAAATACACTAAAGAAAAAAAGTATAGCCAAGAGAAGTCAGGGGGCTGGAGGGAGGGTAACCAGGTCTGCAACAATGAATACACTAACATCTACATTTATGGTAAGTGTACACAACTGTACTATGTTCTTCGTGTTTCACTGTTGCAGTCATTACATGTGGGCTGACTCCCAAAGCTAAAGGGAAGAGGAAGTTAGAGAGCATTAGGACCAGCTATTAAGCCCTGCAAGACTGCAGAGGCAAAACCAGCTCTGGATTTAGAAAAAAGCATGTGGTAATGCTTGGTGAAGGTATGTACAGAGCTCCAGGTAGCAGCTTCTAGGATGTCCCTGATAGGGACACCTCTGAGAAAGGCTGTAGAGGTAGATGCAGCCCTGGTGGAATGTGATCTTATCCTCTTGTAGGGTAGGTCTTGTAGGGTAGGTTTTCCATGGTGCTTATAGCAGAAATGAATGCAATGGGCTATCCACTTAGAAATGGTTTGCTTTGAAATGGCCTTCCCCTCTGCCCCTGCAGCAAAGCCAACTAGCAGCTGTTCAGATTTTCTGAGAGGCTTAGTCCTGTCAGATTAAGTTGTCTGTGCACGTCCAAAGAGTGCAGTAATCGTTCTCCTTTGTTTTGTGGATTTGGGAAAAAAGTAGGCAAATTAATACACTGATTAAGGGCCACACTAAACACCACTTGGAGCATAAAGGATTGGTCCTGAGGGACACCCTGTCTGCATGGAAGATGAAGGGTTCCACTGCCATGAGGGCCTGTAATTCAGACACTCTTCTTGCTGAAGTGATGGCTAGAAGGAAGGCTGTTTTCCAAGAAAGGAATTTCAACTCTACCGTTGCAGCTGGCTCAAAAGGAGTAGAGTGAGCTTTTCCAATACAAAGTTAAGGTCCCAGGCTGGAGTAGGGGGCTCTCCTGGGTGGTCTTACATTTTTGGCCCCTCTGAGGAATTGCTTTAGCAGGGGGCGAGAGAAGAGTGGTAGGTTCAGTATTATAATGTGCTGAAGTGGTAGGTTCAGTATTATAATGTGCTGAAATGGCAGAGGCATAAATTTTAATTGAAGAGAAAGAAAGACCCTTGTGGAGCATCTCTTAAGTACTGACTGTGCGGCAAGCTGGGCACCATTGTGCCCGTCCCCCGAGTCATTCCAGGAACAGTATCTTTTCCACTTTTTAGCAGAGGATTTTCTAGTACTAGGCCTCCTTGCCTCCAGAATGACATCTAGCACCCGCTTACTGAGGGATGCTACTGGAGAGCTCAAGGAATTAGCCAGGCTGCAAGGTTCAGGGTTTGAAGCTGAGGGTGCAGAATCTGACCCTCCTGCTGGGACAGCAGGGAAGGGGTCTGAGGCAGGTGCAATGGTTCCAGCAGTGACCTACTGCGCAAGAGGGGGTACCAGTGCTGGCATGGCCAGTCTGGTGCAATCAATACAGTCCCTGGTTTGTCCTGTTTGATCTTTAACAGAACCTTCGAGAGGAAAGGCAGAGGGGGAAAGGCATAAACAAAGAGGCTTTCCCAGGTAAAGGACAGGGCATCCCACTTTCCAAGCTTGACTGTGGGAAGTCCTTGTGCAGAATTTGTCTGAGGGGAGGCAAACCGGTCTATCTCTGGATTCCCCCATTTGTTTCTCAAGAGGTTGAATATCTTTGGTTCCAGTTTCCACTCATGTGGGTCCATGAGATTTCTGCTTAGGTCATCTGCCAGTGAATTTAGTTTGCCTGGCAGGAATTGAGCTTGTAGTTGCACTTGGTAGTTGTGTTCCACAGAGCCATAGCTAGTCTGAAGAGAGGGTACGAGTGGCTTCCCCCCTGCTTGTTTATGTATCACACAACTGTGGTGTTGACTGTCTTTACCAATAATTGTCCTGGAAGAATGTGGTCCTTGAAGGCGGTCAGGGAATTCTGTACAGCTAACATTTTTTTTTGGCTGATATGCAGGTGCATCTGTCTCGGGTTCCATTTGCCCTGGATGCACTGCCCTGCCCAGTGAGCCCCCCATGCATAGTCTGAGGAGTCTGTTAGGGTTCGGGCGGCCGGGAGTAGAGTGAATGGGAGCCCCTTGTTGTGTTAGCAGGCTTCTGCCCACCAAAGGAACTCTGTCTTTATACAAGGAATGATAGGAATCATGGATTCCAGGTCCTGAGTATGTTGACACCACAGTCTTTTTAGATGCCACTGTAGTTTCTTCATATGCAGTCTTGCATATGGAATTAGTAGAATGCAAGAGGCCATGAACCCCAGGGCTTGCAGGATTTTCCTTGTAGATAGCTCGGCCTTTGTGGCCAGTAGTTTGAAGTAGGCTGTCAAACTTGTTCTCTGGCATGAGGTAAGCCATCTGGAAGTTGTGTTCAAGCTTGCTCCCAGGAATACAATTTGTTGGCAGGGTACTAGATGAAATTTCTTTTTGTTTATGGTGTACCCCAGCGAGGTTAGAAGTTTCTTTACAAATGCCAGATGTTTTAGTAGCATGTCCTGGCTTTCTGCCTGAATTAGACAATCGTCCAGGTATGGGTATATCTGAATATTTCTTTGCCTGCAAAATGTAATGGCTGGAGCTAGACACTTTGGCTTATCTACTGCGCCCAGGGTATTCAAAGTGCAGAGAAATGATAGTGCATGGAGCCTGCTCTGAAGCGTAGGTATTTCCTGCAAGATTCCCTTATTGGAATGTACAGGTAAGCTTCCTTTAAAGTCTAAGGTTGCCAACCAGGCATCTTTGCCTAGCATAGGAAGCAGCCGCTGAAGTGTTAGTATTTTGAATTTTGGGATTACCAAAAATGTGTTTAGAATAAAGAGGTCCAGGATAGGACGCCAGGCACTGTTTTTTTCTGGGTACCAGGAAAAGTCTTTAGTAAAAACCTTGTCCCCTTTCTTCTGCTGGGACAGGTTGAATAGCCCTGATACTTAGAGAGAGAACATGCTGTTGAGCCTCTGCCCACTGATTTGGGGGTAGGTCTGGCTAACCGTTTGGGGTTGGTAAAGTGTGGAAGTGGAATCTCTATCCTTGGAAACCTATATTCAAAACCCATTTGTCCTGGGTAATGAATTCCCAGTTTTTTGCATGCAGGGCGATCTTTTCCCCTAAGGGAGCAGGCAGTAGAAAGGGTTTGGAAGAGAGCAGGCAGTAGAAAGGGCTTGGAAGGTTTAGGGTTAAGTCATTGTGACATTTTTCCATAGGGGATATCTTACTACTAACAGCTTTGGAAGTGGGAACCCCCCACTGCTTAGACCTGTGAGCATCTTGAGACAGTAGCCTAGGTGGTCTGCTGTTCCTGGGTTTGGACTGAAGGCCTGGAAGAGAAAGGAAAGGACCAATTCTTAGAAGGCCAATGCCTACTACAATCTGGGATGCTGTAACTGCAGGGAATCTTTAACAGTTTGCATAGATTTAGCTTTTTTCTCCATCTTTTTAAGGACTTCTTCTGCTTTGTTGCCAAACAGGCGATCTTGGTTTAAGGGAGCATCCAGTAATTTATTTAGTTTTAACATGATCTGGCAAATTTTGCTCCTTAAGCCAAACATGCCTTCTAAGTACAGACCCAGTGACAGCAGCCCTGCAAGATGCTTCTAAAGAGTCAAAACCAAATTGCAAAGTATGTTTACCAACTTGTTCAGCAGAATGCATTAAATCCTGTAATTCTTTATTTTCAGCACAGTCAGGAATCATCATTTTCTTTTAGTCCCATAATATGCTGCAGATACCTTAACATATGAAACTGGCAATTTAAAGTCTCAAAACAAAAGCAAGAATTTCTTCTTCCAGACATCTCGGCTCTGGGTTTTGTGATCAAACAATTATACAAGGCTTGACTTATCAGCTTTCCTACAGCAGAGTGCACTGTTACACTTTTGCAGTTCCACATTTAACACCATTTTCTTCCATTTAAGAAAACAAGCCTGTAACTTATATTAATATTCATTCTAATCAGTATTCACTTATAGTAGTGCATTATAGCACCTTTTGGGAAAAACGTCTAACCAGACAAATTACCACACTGACAAACACCTTTAATAGTTGACCTGGTAATTAAGGATCTGGGAACATATGTAGACAGTAATCTGGCTTTTGATCAACATGTAAGAAAATCATCCAACTTATAATGGTATGGCACCCAGGTCTAAGGAAGTTATAGTACCACTCTGACTCAATGTCAAATAGTTATGCACTTGCCATAACTTGGTATCTGTGTTATCCATATTCACCATTCAGTACATATGGGTCTAGGACTGGAGCCAGCACACTTAAACAGCTTAGCTCAAGCACCTCCCCTCCCATAATACCCTCTAACCCTCAGACAGAGTTTGCCCTGGAGAAAGGAGACAGAAAAGGTCCAAAGTCCTGCCAATCCCTCAGGAAGGGGGAAGAGTAGAATCGTGCTGAATGTTGACTATGGATAACACAAACACCAAGTTATGGCAAATGCATAACTATTAAATCTGACATTATCCTATTCTCCAGTTATCACGTATGGGTCAGAGACCCAGCTGCCCAACATTCTTGGGTGACCTCACTGAAGGACATGCCAAAGAACATTGGCGCCAAAGGAAGCCCTTCTCCTAGAAACTAGGTCAAGCTTGTAATGAGAAATGTATGAGGTGAAGACAGTTGCTGCTGCACAAATGTCATCTAAGGAATGAAGAGTTACAAAGGCAGCTGATGTAGCCACTTACCTGGTAGAGTGAGGCCTAACTGTTCTAGACAAAGGAGAGCGCCCCAACTGTTCTACACAAAGGAGAACCACAAGAGGGGTATATGCAAGAAATGCACGGAGAAATCCAATGGGAAATCATTTGAGACAGCTTGGCCCTTCCTGTTGACCGAAAATGCCAAACAATTGGTCTGAGAGACGAAAGGACTTAAACTCTGTGCAAATAAAAATTAAGCTGGCGAACATCTGTGGTTTGCAAAATGTATTCCCCCCTTATTAGCATAATTAGGAAAGAACACTGGAAGTTGGATAGCCTGACTAAGGTTTACATCTGTGGTTTGCAAAATGTATTCCCCCCTTATTAGCATAATTAGGAAAGAACACTGGAAGTTGGATAGCCTGACTAAGGTTTGCGCCAGTGGCCACTATTAGCATAAAGGGAGGGTTGGGTCTCAAGGCCACCATCTTTATGGAATATTAAATAAGGAGGCTTAATGGTAAGAGCCTGCAGTTCTGATACTCTTTGCTGACGTTATCGCCACCAAAAAGGCAGTCTTCCAAGAAGTCACAGGATGCAGTAGACTCAAAAGGGGGCCTAGTTAGAGACTGCACCACCAATGCAAGATCCCACAGTGGAGAGGAGTCCTTGACCGGAGGACGCAACAAAATGACATCTTTCAAGAGGGTTTTTTGCAGAGGCAGGAAGAGAAACGTAGGTTTGTTATGGACATGAAAATTAGAAAATCGCTGCCAATTCAACTTTTGATGGTACCGAAACTAGCGGACTCATGAAAAAGGGAAGCCAAGAAAATAAGAAATATGAGCAGAAAATGGATCCAGATTCTGACCTTTAGCTCAAATACAGAATCTCTTCCATTTACTTCTGTAAACTCTCTTGGTAGAAGATTTTTGAAAAGCAAGGATAATGTTCTTCTCAGGGGAAGGAAGACTGGACTTATCAAGAACCAGTGGAATTAGACAAACCAAGCTGTCAGCTGGAGGGTCTGCAGATTTGGAAGCAGACTGAGCAATTGATGGGAGATCACATCTGGCACTGGAGCACCTTAAGGGGGGGGGGGGTGTTTCTTCGGATGAGTCCGTAGAATAGGGAACCACACCTGCAGAGGCCAGAAGGGGGTAATGAGGATCAACTGCATCCTGAAGCACCTTGCTTTCTAAAGAACTCTCGGAATTAAATGGTAAGGGTGAAAAGGCATAAAGAAGAGCCCAAGGCCAATCATGAGTAGACCGTCCCTGGGGGACTCCCTCTCTGGGGGTTGGATCAGGGTGAAGAACTGCTGCATTTGTGGTTGAGAGGGGAAGCAAAAAGATGGTAGCTTGGCTGACCTCAGTGATGGAAGAACTGCTTCGCCACTAACTGATTCAGGGACCACTCAGGAGGGATCAGTACAGCTCTGCTCATCTTGTCCACCAGCATGTTGGATACTCCAGGAAATGTGCGTTGCAAGGAAAAAGTGCCCCATAGACATTGCCCACTCACAAACTCTCATGGCCTTATGACAAAGCAGATAAGAACCTGTGCCCCCTTGCTTATATGTACCAAACAACCACCATGTTGTCTGTGTGAATTGCTTCTTTCCCTACAGGAAGGCAGTCCTGAAAAAAGCCTGCAACGGCAGAAGGACTGCTCATCTCCACAACACTTATGTGCAGTTTGGTCTCTGACTGGGACTATGTTAGAACATTTATGTGCAGTTTGGTCTCTGACTGGGACTACGTCCCTTGGACAGTCTTCCTCTGGAAGTGCCCCCCAACCCTAGGAGGGAAGAGTCTGTGGTCACTGTGGCCACTGGAACTGGGGGAGAAGACTACCTGCCCACTAGGTGGTCTGGAGAGTGCATCCACCACGACAGATGTTTCAGACATGTTGGAGTGAGCCATATAGTGACTGACAGAGGATGAGAGAGCGCACACCACTGCAAAACTCTCATGCAATACCTGGATAGTGAGACTAGATAAATGACTGCCGCCATAGAATCTAGAGCCCTTAGAATGAGAGATACTGGAGAATTAAGTTTGCTCCAAAACAGACTGTACACGAGACTGAATAAGGAGCATGTGGAAGGGAAGAGCTGAAATCTCAAAGGTAGTGTCCAACTGAGTGCCTATGAACTCCAGCTGTTGAGATGGGGTCAAGGGAGACTTGGCAAGATTCACAGTTATCCTCAACTGATCGAAGAGATGAAGAAGAAAGTGTGGACTCCACCAGCTGATGCTATGTAGGAGCTGCGAGGAGCCAATAGTCGAAATAAGCAAACGTCTGGAATCCCTGCAGCTGGAGATGCACTGCCACCACTGCCATACACTTGGTAAACACCTGGGGGGCTGTGGTGAGGCCAAGGGGCAGGGCTCTGAACTGAAAATTCAGCTCCTATGCGAAAGCAAAGAAATCTCCTGGACCGCCTGTATTTTGATATAATAGTAAAAGTCCTAGAGATCGACAGAGCACATCCAGAAGGGGCACAATGGACTGTACAGTGACCATCAGAAACTTTGACCTGTTGACAGAGGTTGAACTGACTGAAGTCCAGAATTGGATGCAGGTCCCATGTCTTCTTGGTACCAAAAAAGTGGTAGTAAGTTTTGGATGCTCTGTCATGTGGGGACCTTTTGAAGGGCTCTTTTTTGAATGAAGTTGGTCAACTCTAAATGGGCTAACTCTATGACTAGGTGGCACATCAGGGAGAGTTCTGCTTTTTGGTGGGGGGATGGAAAGGGGAATACAGTAGCCTTTGGATATAATTTTTAGCACCCATTGATCAGTTATGTTTGCCCAGGCCGTAGGGTGCAAAGATAAATGACCCACAACTACCTCCAGGGAGGGACATCCGGGCAATGCCTCAGAAGTGCTGAAAAGGCTTCTCAGAGAAAGGCTCCCTGGAACCCTGGTTTTGCGGGCCTACTCTGCTCCTAGGGTGGTGTCAACTTTTGAAACTTCTCCCCCTTCCCCTGAAAGAGGAAATAATCTTGAGCCTCCTGAAAGGAAGGCTGCAACATATGGAACCACATTTTCTTGTTCCCCTTGTAGGGTCTTGGAAAAAAGACCTTTGGAGGGTTAGAGAACTTTAAGTTCCCTTAACACTTGCTCCAAAGGGTGTTGCACCATTGAAGGTGCATTGTTGGTGAATAACGCTTTAAAGGCCTCTGCAAATCCACATAACGCCAGGCACGACGCCTGATGGCAATGCCTGTGCCTGCTGCTCATGATGATCCCTCTGCGGCACTGGATATCAACCTCTTGGACGAATTGATTAGTTATTGGTGTGAGTGGTCAGCTTGGGAGAAATGGCCTTAAGATCCTCCGCAGACATGGACTCCGAGGGAAGTGGTAAGCTCGATCAAATCCCTCTGAAGACTGATGAAATGCATCAGGTAGTTTAATG
This sequence comes from Protopterus annectens, assembly GCF_019279795.1. Lineage (NCBI taxonomy): Eukaryota > Metazoa > Chordata > Ceratodontiformes > Protopteridae > Protopterus > Protopterus annectens. The sequence goes on along the minus strand of NC_056739.1, from coordinate 246,624,085 downwards.
CTTGTAAGCTGAAAGAAGCTGATGCGAACATTCACTTTCCAAATCTGTCCATCGCTCTCGAGTCGAGATTGCGAGGATGAACAGATTAATTCTGTTCCGCCAGCTCTTTTCATGGTGGTGGCGGCAGCTACCACAATCACATCAACTGGAACTGCCTTGGACCAAAAAGCCTTGTCCGATGGGGGGCTCAAAAACTTGTTTGCTCCTTTAGATACTGGCTCCACTAGGTCTGGTTCCAGTGTGTCTAGTTCCTTCCAAGCCCTACTGGCAAGAAGGTTGATTAAGGGGTCACGCAGAGAGGAAACATCCAAGAGGTAGATGGGCCCATACCAAAGGCCTCCAGAAACCATGCTTCCTCAGCAGATGGGGGCTGGGCAGACCAACTGCCCTTGACATCAAGAATCTCCGGGATGTCCCCAAAGGAGGCATCAGCCAGTGACCTTAGGGACCCGTCCCCTTCCTAAAACATCCGTGTCCTCTGTGACAGACTTATTAGGGAGTCCAAGATGTCTCATGTCCTTTTCTGAGGAACTTCCCTCTATGGGAGGCTCGGGGAAGACTCTGAAAAAGTGAGGACCCCCCCATATGAGTAACTCCCCCACTGGAGGCTAGGTCAAACAGGCTGACCAGGAGCAGGACGGGAGGGTCCGCTCAAAATCTGAAGCTGGGATGGAGCCTGGTGATCAGGGGAGTCTACTCTGGTAGCAGAAAGATTATTCCACTACTTGGAACGTGGCGAGACTGAACACAGTCCCCTCTCCTTTCACCACTGTGATGTTATCCGTGGGGATGAAGACCCCGTTGGAACCTCCAATGCTCCGGAGAAAGCCAGACTGGAACTATCAAGAGCCAAAGCGCTGTGGGGTAAGTCTGAAAAACCTGGACCCGAACCAGACCCCACAGACTTCGTCCCAACAATCTGGTCTGAATGGGGGGGGGGGGGGCAGAACTGGCCATAGATTCTGACGGGGTAAGGAGTCCTGGCAACCCCCCACCACCCCCATACTCACACTTTCTCCCCTAAGTCCAATCCCTGATGGAAGCCAAAAGCCCCAACTCTATCTGAAATTTCAAAAAGGACTGCCTCATCCTGTTCATGTTGGAAGGGAGGATGCTCCTGGAGGATTGGGAGGAAATAGAGAACCTAGCTGGAGATCCGTGTCGGGACCCCAAAAGTCTTCACCAATGATCCGGGGAATGGGTCCTAAGCAGTGGGAAGACCAACTATTCCTTCCGAAGGATCCGGTGAAAGACCCTCAACAACTATAGGATCTGACATGGGTGTCTGATCTGACTGTATATGATCCAAGGAAACATATGGATCCAAGGAATGAGTTCTTGAATCTTTTGGATCCAAAGGGGTCGGATTTGTGACAGGTCTGTACTGGCTCTGACCTGAATCCAGGGGACTTGGATCTGGGAAGTCCACTCAAACCCTCAGATCCGAAGACCTGGGACCAGAGGCCTTGGATCCGGGTGTGTACTTTCTAGAGGTCTTAGGATCAGAGACCCTAGGATTTGACACAGCTAAGACTGTAGTAGGATCCAGGGATCTGACAGCCTAGCTTTCTTACTGAAAACCTCCCCCAAAGAGGAAGCCATTCTTTTATAGCCAGAGGGGCCCAACTTGGTCAAAGACTCTGACCAAGGGACCCTGCTGAACCATGCCTTTTAGAAGCAACTTATTCTGGCTGTTAAATGCAGCACAAATGTCGCATTCAACCTCCAGGTGGCCAGCGCCGAGACAGTAGAGGCACTCCTCATGCGAGTCAGAGGCATCTTCCAACCGCACAAAGAGCCCCACACTAAAGATTTCTCTTGACGTAGCGAGGAAAAATCACAAAGACAGGAGTAAAAAAAAATGGAGAAGTCAGACCACCAAGCAAGGGTTCTAAACACTAAGGTCCGGCCTGCACACAAGCACACTGAAAAACCCGAGTAACTACCAATAAACCAAGAAAACAAAAACTGAAAGAAAAAAAACTACACTAGCTGTCCCAAACCGAAAAGGGTGCCAAAAGCCAAACAAACCAACAGGAGGGGAAAAGGACACAAAGGAGTCTACAAGGTTAACACAAGATAATAAGGAAGAATAAGAAAAAACTCCAAAAGAAAAAACCTACTTGTTAGCAAAATCTGGAGGAGCTGAGCAATCTGCGTCTGCAGTTATGCAAACAAGATCCGAGAGGTTAAAGGGCAGCAGAGTGTTATGGGAGGGGAAGAGCTTGAGCTAAGCTGTTGTCTAAGTGTATCAACTCATATCCAATGTCAGATCTTAGACACATAAATGATGAATGGTGACTAGGATAACATCAGATGTTATGAGTAATGCCCCCTTCAGCATGTACCAAACTAGGCATATACAACAGTTGGAATGTCCACAGTTGTTCCTCACCAAGAATATCCAGGATATTAACAGATTGTCCTATACAGATGGGCTTTAATGGCCTCTCTCTACACTCTACTACAGGGCGACTGAATCTGTTCTTGCCATACAAAGCATCCTTTGATCCAGCCGTAATGGAGCTTTTGCACATTCCCAAAACGAGCAGCTCCAGAAATACTAAATCCAGGGATATGAACTTGGCTTGCTACATAAACAAAACATGCTGGCGGGACAGCTATGCAACTTTAAGGATCCTCATGCTTTGGAATAGGCTCCCCATCCATATGGAGCAGAGTTCACCTCTAACCTTATTCAAACATAACCTTGATCATTGGATGGGAAATCGCAAATTCATTCCTGGTTGTCACCCCCCCCCCCCCCCCAAGTATCCTAGACAAAGGCCAACAGTAAACATACCCCCTCCAAATTAAGATGCACATTATCACGGGATACAAGTGGTTTGGTTTAAGTGGCTAGGCTTATAAAAGCCCTGGTGGTGGTTAGCTTAGTATACACTTATAAACTTGTGTGTTTAACTACTGACTGCCTACAAAAAAATATGTCTTGGATATCAGAAGAAAAGAAATTTATTCTTCACTTCCCACGTCCAGTTTTCTTTAGCACAGACAAAATGGAAACTATTTACAACAGTGCAAATACTAGTTAAAAATTCTCAGGCCTAGAAAAAGTCTAAGTGATTCAAGAAATGTGGCAAAATACACTGCCTAATAACTAGTCAATCATTCTTGCAAACCTTTGGGTCAGAATTACCCCTTCAATAATAAAAAAAAAAAAACACATTCTATTTCAGTGTTAGGATCTTGTTATATATAATGCAAAGATGCGACAATTACAATTTATACACACAGTCCCAAGCAGTCAAGAGTACCCTTAGAAGCACAGCAGATGGATATTGACCAAAGTTTGACCAAAGGCAAGCATATACACTGAGACAGGAGGTGCTACTCAGCAAAACAGGAAGGATCAGCAAGTACCCACCATTACCAGCCCTTCACTGATTCTGACTCAGTAACTAAATGGACGGAAAATGAAAGAGCCCACAGACCACACTGATCTGTACTTCATCTTAAAGGGCTAGGCCACTTACATTCTAACAACCTGACAGCTGCAATACCCACTTGAAAATCGAGCAGGTGCAAATGCAGGAAAAGGGAAAGGAAACAAATTTTGTTTGCCTTGTGTGGTAAGCCATTGAAATCTTTTGCTCATCTGAACATCCCAAATTACATCACTCCACTCAACTAATGCTTCTAGTTAATACAAAGTTTTGTTTAATTCCCTAGGACCATGTCTGGTGGCTCCCACAGTTACATCCATTTGGCCCATTCATTCTATAACAAAAAGGGAGCAGAGCTTCCCTGTTCTAGGTGAGAGACCTAGAATCACATCCTCCTGCCCAGAATTATAATCAGCTCATCCACTATGGAGTGTTAAGTGGCACAGTAGGTCAGCTTGTTGGTCTTATGAAGACCTACCCTTCTCCACTGGTGCAGCAACCACCCTCCTTGCACAGTCATTTGAGCCTTGCTATGTGCTGTTCTTAAGAGGGAAGCATGCCTCTGCAAGGTGAATTCCCTTTGGCTTTCTCAGCAGCTCAGACTAACTTCCATCATGTGTCACCCACAGAGGGCCACAGCCACCTCCTTCTCCCCAGGATGACCAAGCCAGTAATAGCTACTCCCTTCTGTCTTCCACTCTCTTGCAGGTACTTAATACACCATACAAGCTCAGGCTGCTATTTAGGGTTCTATCCCTGTATGCTACAAACTCAAGTTACTTTGCAAGAGGTCTGCTAAAGATAGTCACACACACTACAAGTAGAGAGCTCAAACTCTGTACAAAGACTGCTCGGTTCCTAAGAATATAGTTACAAATTTGGGTCATTAGAATCTGGCAACTATGTCTGTTTACAGCTGTTGTGTCTTCAGTGTACTTGTGTGGTTAGGAAAAACTGATAATTCAAAACTAAAACCGCTGCCGTGCTTTGTGCAGCAGGCAATTTCTTGTGTGTTCAGATTTAGAATTTGCAGTTTGTCATGGAGAGCCACCTAGGTCATCTTTGCTCCCAATGTGGTACAAGAACTTCCAACTTTATTGGTTAAAACAGCTGCAACACCTTTCTGTTTACAATCTTCAAAAGTACAGGTGGTAAAGGTTTCAAATATTAAGTGAGGGCCAGACCATGAAGGCTTTTGGAAGTGCTCATTACCAAAGAAACTTAGTGGTGATTGACCTAGCTATCCGTCTGTAGTGTGCAAGTGAACAGACTTATTAAAAGCACTCAATGCAACTGGATGTTCAAAAAGGCATTACTATTCCACGTTTTAAAGTAGTTATGCCCCTTCCAGCCATTGGGCATGCTAAATATTAACAGCTCCTCAGGAGAAAAAAAAAAAAAAAAAAAAAGTGGCTTATTGAAGCCTGCCCTCCACAGGTGCATAAAATATGTTCCTTGAAGTCATTCAGATTGGTCTTGTTGCATGCTGTGTTTATCCACCTTCAACAGCAAAGAATTTAGTGCTCCCATTAACTCAGGAAAGTTCTAACATGAGTATGATGGACTGCGGTTTTCCAATGGCCAAATCGCTATCTTCCTAGCATGGGGGGGGCTAAAGTAGCCATTTTCATGGAACTACTGCATCTCTCACCTTTTCATCTTCTTAACTATTCCTTCACCTCTGGACTTATCACCCATCACAAATGATTAATGAAAATGAAAGCTATTTAAATAAAAATTCTACTCTGAGCCTGTGTGTCCTGGATCCTCCTCAGGTTGGGCAAGCAACCCTAAAGTCCCACAAATTCTCTTGGCACAAGTAAGATGCAATGATAAGGCAAGAAAAATGGCAGGCATGGTTCACCCGACCAATGGGTAAGAAATCTGTTGATATATTGTGGCCAACTGGTTAACTGTCACTTGGCAAGTGTGTCATCCAATTCAGACATGTGCAGCACAATATGGGTATTCTTAAAAAGGACACATTCAGCTTCCCAAAAACAGTGAAAGATTAGCAGCCTGACAGCCTCTAAGAAATTAATCACTTGCAGTGAAACTAAAATATGGCAAATATACTAGAAAGCAGGGCAATTATACTTGCTTATGTACAATAAAGATTTTGTAGCTTAAAAACAAAAACTTCCCTTTCTTACCTCAAAGTGGTCTAAAAAATCCTTGAGATTTTTGTAGTTATCAAGGCACTTTGGCTCAAACATACGATGTTGGTCCAAAATTTCGTACATCATAAAATCAACAAAGGTGATCTGTAAAGGACAGTGAAAAGGCAAATGTTACAAACTGAATAAACAAGCAAAACGTGGAGAACACAGACCATAAAACTGACAACTAATAACTGAAAAAAAGGTCTGGATGCACCGGAAAGCAATGAATAATTTATTCCACAGATAAATACAAGCCCTTTCACCCGGCCGTAGTGCTGGGCTTTTTCAAGACTTGAAAAAGCCCAGCACTACGGCCGGGTGAAAGTGCTTGTAATTATCTGTGGAATAAATTATTCATTGCTTTCCGGTGCATCCAGACCATTTTTTTCAGTTAAATGTTACAAACTAATATTGCAGTACTTTACAAATTCTAGCCATGCAGGGAGGAAAAAACACCATTCTGAGAGTCAAACATGTAAATCACCTACAGCTATAACATGCATATGTTATGTTCCTATTTGATCTCTTTCACAGTTGTGGGGACCTCAAACTGAGAATGTCAAACTGATGCCAACAAGATAGCTTCTCCCCTTAATTCTTCCCAAAGATGGCTACAAGAGGGAAATTAAACAAAAACTGTGGATTGAACTATTACTACTACTCAACACCTAATACTTTTAAGCTTAGTCACCACAATGCCAGACATTTGCCCTAAGTGCATGCAACAAAGTTTGAAAACTGTACATTTTCTTACCCTTGGGAGCTGTGCAAATTTAGCTTTGGGTGAGCCAAACTTAACACATTCTTCCACGATTCCTCTCAGTTATAAGCAACACACCACGGATAAGGGTAAATGCAATACACATGCTCAGTTTATAGAAATGTAGTAAAATTAGAAAAGAGTACTTCATAGCGAGTTACAAAAATGTAGGAATTGTGCAAGTCCCACAAAGTCAGAAGTTAAAAATGGACTATGAAATAACTCTGCTCAATAAGTATAAAGCCCTAACTACAACAGCCACTCCAGAGTCTTAACTGGGACATGAGTATGAAGCAAACTCTAGCTTGCCCATCCTGGGGGTGTCTACAGTCATCTGATCACCAGTATGCCAACTGACTGATGCCATCAATGGGGATACTGTCAAGCCACTGACTTCAGAAGCATGTCTGGTAGCATACATGCCTTTGGGAAAGGCATGATAGGACCCACTTCCATAGCGAAGGTGCTCAGATCAGCCACCACACAGGACAGGGCTTGTACATGAAATGCCTGGCTATCAGTTAACACAATACAGCAAAGGTGCATTTTCTCAAATACTAAGCCATGAGCACTATTTTACTATAGCTGCTGCTTCCACTAAAGTCTGGATTTCTTATTAAATCTGTTAACTCACTTTGGGGGGGGGGGGCAGTACCAAATTTGCAGAAACCATCAAAATATACACCCATAAGCCATCCTTTGTTGTTGCACAATCCTGTACACCAAAACAGGGGGGGGGGGTGTCCACCCATTTCGATACTTGCTCCTGTATACCTTAGAGAGCATGAACTTCACAGTTTACTGATTGGATAACCAAGAAGGTAAACCTGATCATCTGTAATTCCATCTCAGACTAGCAGAGGTGTGAAATAACTAGACAGAAAGACGCAACTGCAGACCACAATAAAAAAGGAACAGGAAGGGGTACTTTCAAAGAAAATAGCAAGTACTGGTCTGCCCTAAGCATTAGTTCTGTAACCCAACAATTAAATGTTATGGTATCTCACATACAAGGGAAGTACAGTTGTATACCTACCATAAATGTAGATGTTAGAGTATTCACTGTTGCAGTCATTACACTTTGGTTATCCCGCTGGCAGGCAACCCGTAGTCGGCCCGAGTTCCAAAGTCTTGGTCCGGCGTCAGTTGCTGTCGCCTCTTCCCTGATGTCAGTGCACCAGGGGTATAAAAGCTGCAACCGACGTCATTTTCTTCAGTTTGTCTTGCCCCAGATGTCAGGTGCTCCCAGATATGAAGGCTGTAAAGATAAAAATATGCCAAACAACCATGCATATATCAATAAAAATATTTCCTTCTTCTAAAAGCAAATACACCACATAGGTTGTATAGAGTGGAGAAGTACAGAATAATCCCAGCAAAGAGGGGGATGGTGGGTGGGTAATCAGGACTGCAACAGTGAATACACTCAACATCTACATTTATGGTAGGTACACAACTGTACTATGTTCATCGTGTTTCACTGTTGCAGTCATTACACTTGGGTAGAATCCCAAAGCTTAGGCAGGGTGGCTGGGTCTAGATTGGATTTGGTGAGGCTAACAAGCCCTGCAGAACTGCAGTGGCAACACCTGCTCTGGATTTGGAGTAAGAGGTAGGTAGTAGTGCTTGGTGAAAGTGTGCACTGAACTCCAGGTTGCAGCTTCTAAAATGTCTTTGGTTGGTACTCTCTGAGGAAAGCTGCTGAAGTGGCTGCGGCTCTGGTAGAATAAGGCCTAATGCCCTTAGCCACATTTTTGCCATGTTGTGCATAACAGAAGCGGATGCAGTGTCCTATCCATTTGGAGATAGTCTGCTTTGTAATAGGTTTTCCTTGTGATCCTGCAGCATATGCTACAAGTTTTTCTGAAAGCTTTTGTTTTGTCCAAGTAAAAACGTAGCTGCCTGTGAATATCCAAAGAGTGCAGAAGTTTTTCCCTTTTGTTCTGTGGATTTGGGTAGAAAGTAGGTAAATGAATAGTTTGGTTTAAAGCCACATTGGAGACCACTTTTGGCATGAATGTTGGGTTCGTCCTTAGAGAAACCCTGTCCTGTTGAAAAATGAGGAAAGTTTCCACTGCCATCAATGCCTGTAACTCTGAAACTCTTCTTGCTGATGTTATTGCTAGGAGCAGAGCAGTTTTCCATGACAAGAATTTTAGATCAGCTGTGCTGGCTGGTTCAAATGGAGGCAGTGTTAGTTTTTCTAAAACAAAACTGAGGTCCCAAGTAGGTACTGGTGCTCTCCTAGGGGGTCTTATATTCTTTGCCCCTCTGAGGTACTGTCGTAGTAGAGGATGTGAAAAATCCATATCGTAGTGAGCTGAAATGGCAGAGACATGGATTTTAATAGAAAAAAAAGATGGGCCTTTGCCCAACATCTCAGTCAGGTATTGTAAAATCTGAGGCATATTAGGGAGCAGTGGGTCGAGTCCTTGTGCCTGCTTCCAAGCACAGAATCTCTTCCATTTTTCCGCATAAGATTTCCTAGTGCTGGTTCTCCTGGCTTCCAAAAGTACATCCACAACTGCTTTAGAAAGAGGTGCAGTCTGATTGGCTACATTATCTGCCATGCTGCCATGTTTAAGGTTCTGAGTTGACTGTGCAGAATCTGATTGTTTTGCTGTGTCAGAAGATGAGGGATTTGAGGAAGAGGCCAAGGCGGGCCTTGGGACAAAATCTTTAGGATTGGGTACCAGTGCTGGCGTGGCCAGTCTGGTGCAATCAAGATCATGTTTGGCCTCTCTTTTCTGACTTTTAGAAGCACCTTGGTGAGAAGAGGCATCGGAGGGAAGGCATAGACTGTCAGATTTTTCCAGTTGAAAGATAGAGCATCCACTTTCCATGCTTGAGAGTGACAAGTCCTTGCGCAAAATTTCTTTAATTGGTAATTGTGAGGGGAGGCAAATAAATCTATGTCTGGGTGTCCCCATTCCCTTGTTATGTTGAACACTTGTGGATTTAGCTTCCATTCGTGAGGATCCATTAGATTTCTGCTTAGTTCGTCTGGCAGTGTATTTTTTTGTTCCTGGCAGGAACTGAGCTTGCAGATTTACCTGGTAAGTCAGTGCTGTGTTCCACAAAGTCATGGCTTATCTGCATAGGGGTTAGGAATGTGTGCCCCCTTGCTTGTTTATGTACCACATAACTGTGGTATTGTCCATCTTTATTAATAATTGTCCTGGATGTATTAGGTCCTTGAAGGCTGTCAGGGCATTTTGTACAGCTAGCATTGCTTTTTGATTGATGTGAAGATGCAGTTGTTCCTTGGGCCACGTGCCCTGAATACATTTTCCTGCCATGTGTGCTCCCCAGGCATAATCCGATGCATCCGTTGTTATCTGCCTGGCTGTAGGTAAGGTGAAAAGCTGTCCCTTGTTGTGGTGACAGGCCTGTGACCACCATCGAAACTCCTTTTGTAGGCAGGAGGCAGGGAATTAAGGTTATGATCGCCTCTAGGCTGTGACAATGCTGAGTCCAAACACTTTTCAGATAGCATTGCAGTTTCCTCATATGCAGTTTGGCATATGGAATTAGTAGAATGCAAGATGCCATGAATCCCAGGGCCTGCAGAATTTTTCTTGCAGGGAGCTGGGTCTTTGTTGCCATCATTTGAAAGTACTGAGTCAGTTGCCTTTGTCTGGTGTGAGATAAGCCATCTGAGTAGTTGTATTCAAGCTTGCACCCAGGAATATTATCTCTTGAGAGGGCACTAGTTTTGATTCCTTTTCGTTTACTGTGTACCCTAGGCAAATTAGTAATCTTTTTACAAACTCCAGGTGTTTTAGAAGAATGTCCTTGCTCTCTGCTTGAATAAGGCAGTCGTCCAAGTAGGGATATATTTGAATTCCTTTTTGTCTGCAAAACGCAATTACTGGTGCCAGGCATTTTGTGAAGACCCTGGGCGCAGTAGAGAAGCCAAAGGGCAGTGCAGAGACTTGGTAATGCATTGAGCCTGCAATAAATCTGAGGTATTTTCTGCATGATTGTCTGATTGGGACGTGCAGGTATGCCTCCTTGAGATCCAAAGTAACTAGCCAAGCCTCTTTGCCCAGCATGGGCAAGAGTTGTTGTAGTGTTAACATTTTAAATTTTGGAACATCCAGGAAAGCATTTAGGATTGACAGGTCCAGTATTGGTCTCCATGCTTTGCCCTTTCTGGGTACTAGGAAAAGTTGAGTAAAATCCTTGGTCCCGTTCTTCTTGTGGAACATTTTGAAAAGCTCCCATATCCATAAGAGCTGCAATTTGTCTTTGTGCCTTCGCCCATTTGCTTTGAGGCAGGTTTGGCATACCTTTTGGTTTTGGAAGCGTGTGGAAGTGGAACCTGTACCCTTGAGAAACTATATTCAACACCCATTGGTCTTGGGTGATCATGTGCTAGCTTTCCCCCTAGGGGTTCTGTCAACTGGCAAGTGCTTGGCATTTGCAGAGGGAAGTCATTGTGACAGTTTCCTATAAGGTTGTGATTTGTCTTCTCCCCCTTTGGAGGCTGAAGAACCCCATTGGTTAGGTCTGTAGGAGCCTTGGGGCTCAGATCTGCCTCTTTGTGGCCTGACACTGGAAAGGACCAATTTTTTGAAGGTCAGTTTCTGCTAAATCTAGGTGGCTGTACCTGTAAGAAATCTTTCACAGTTTGCATTGACTTTGCTTTATCCTTCATTTTCTTTAAAACCTCTTCTGCCTTAACACCAAACAAAGTGTCATGCTGCAGTGGAGCATCCAATAATGATAAACTTTGTTCTTTTAACCAAGCATGTCTTCGAATAACCAAGCTTGTAACTGCGGCTCTAAAAGAAGCCTCTAATGAATCAAAACCACATTGCAGAGTATGCTTTCCCACTTGTTCTAATTGCATGCAATAAATCCTGCATTTCTTTACAGTCAGGACCTTCTGTATTTGTAACCATTTTCTGCTTTAACAATGACATGAGATACTGCTGATATTTAAGCATGTGAAACGGACAGCTTAAAGCTCTTACAGCTAATGTAGCAGAAGTGCTTCCCCCAATCTGTCCAGAGCTCTGGAATCACTATCTGAGGGCACAGGATTTTTGGCAGTGGAAGCTTTAACCCCTTTTGAACTGTAAGAAATAGTTTCTGGGTCCGCAGCAGGGTTTTTGTAAAGGAATTTATGAGAGTTAGGGACCCTGTAGTATCTTTCAGGCTTTACTGGTGCAGGGGGTAAAGAATCTGGAGACAGACTGGATTCAGAAAAAATATCAAGTACAGGGGGGACAGCCAAGGGCCTGTGCGAGGCAATAGCAGGAAATATCTGAGCCTTTTCTTGGATTTGGAGTAATCCTGGCTCTCCCAATGGAAATGTTCCCTCATGGTGTGCAAGGTTTCCCCAAAAGAGTAATTCTCAAGCGGTGAGGCTGAAGGAATGGACTCTTCAGCATCAGAGTCCTCATAGGGAGGGAGAGAATAGCCCTGGTCAGAGGAAGAATCAGAAGAAATGGAAACCTGATCAGAGGAATCATAATCAGCGTCGTGCCTAGGCCTTTTGTCAGGAGGGGGATGGGAGCCCCTGATTAAAGCAATAAGGTCTTCAGCCATTTTAAGCATCTGTTTCTTAGGCATGGATGATTGTTCTGGAAAATGGTGCACTTGTTTCTTTGTCTTTGTGCCTTTGCTGCTGTAAAAGCTTTAATTGTAAGCTGTGAAGGTCTGAAAACACCCTTAGAAGCCGGTGCCTGCTCAGCAGCTCCGGACTAGTGAGGGTATATTTTCTGTAGGCCCAATACCTTGAGTTTCCACAGGCCTCGGTGTCTCCACATGGCTGTCGGTTGCGGCATGTGGTTCATGAGGTAGCGGGTGTCAGGGGCCACACTGAGAACCAGCGACTGGCCTAGAAGAGGCTTCGTTGTCTGTTTTGGAACTCGGATGCCTGTCTTTTTCTTTGTCTTTGCGGTTTTTTTATACATTCCGGTCGTCGGTTGTTCCGTCAGCATTATGTAATTAAATCTTCGCCCAAAATAGTGTAAAGCAAAATCAAACCAACGTTTAATAGTGCATTTATTAAATCTAGCACAAAACCGACAACTAGTGACGTCGTGGTCAGGGCCTAGGCAAGGAATGCAGTAAGAGTGGAAGTCCTTATGAGGTATTTGCTTCCCACAAGAAATACAATTAACTTTTACTGACATCGGTCTGGAGCAAGAAAAAGTTTCCCCAACGGGGTACTTAGCTTTATTGAAGACTTCGGTTCTGAAATTCAATTTTGAAAATCTCAGGAGTCGGCCGACTGGCACTTGCGAACTGCTTATGCTTCGGGCACCGCGCAGCAAGAAAGACTGAAGAAAATGGCGTTGGCTGCAGCTTTTATACCCCTGGCACACTGACGTCAGGGAAGAGGCGACAACAACTAACGCCGGACCAAGACTTTGGAACTTGGGCCGACTACGGGTCGCCTGCCAGCAGGATAACCCAAGTGTAATGACTGCAACAGTGAAACACGACAAACATTACACAAGACTACACCCCTCCACAGATATGAAGATAGTAACACTGGGTGAAGGGCAGCAAGCTTAAAGCATTTGAAAATGCTACAGATCTTGAGATATAGCAGCAGTGGCATCTGAAATCTAACTATATATGAAATGGAGGTGAGAGGAAAGACTTGGAGGCAATGAAACAGTAAAGTACAGTTTTGTACCTACCATAAATGTAGATGTCCGATAGATATGCAACTGCAGTCCTGACATATGGGTTGTCCTGCCTCAGGCAGCCCTTCGGTCGGCCGGATTCCAAAGTCTGGGTCCGGCGTCGGCTGATGTCGCCTCTTCCCCGACGTCAGAGCGGCTGGGGTACAAAAGCATCAGCCGACGCCATCCTCTCCAGTGTTTCTTGCCCCAGATGCCAGGTGCCCTCCAAGGAAGGCTAAATTTAGAGACTGGAGAAAAATTCCACACATGCACAACAGTAATAAACAGATACACCATAACAGAAATCCCCAGCTAATTTGAAAAAGGGGGAGTGGACCCAAAAAAAAGGATAACAGAGGGGTAGGAGGGAGGGAAAACCTGACTGCAGTTGCATATCTATCGGACATCTACATTTATGGTAGGTACAAAACTGTACTATGTCCTTCAAGAATGCAACTGCAGTCCTGACATATGGGTTGAATACCATAGCCAAGCTGGGGGTGGTAGGATCTAAGATAAGGATGGTGTAGCTAAAATGCCCTGCAGGACTGCAGAAGCAAAGCCTGCTCAGGATCTGGAATATAAAGGCAGGTTGTAATGTTTGGAAAATGTATGCACGGAGCTCCATGTAGCAGCTTCTAGAATGTCCTTTGTAGCCACCCCCCCTTAGAAAGGCTGTGGAGGTGGCTGTAGCTCTGGTGGAGTGTGGCCTGATATTGGCTGGTACACCTTTTCCATGGAAAGAGTAGCAGAATCTGATGCAGTTTCCAATCCATTTTGAAATTGTTTGTTTGGAAATTGCCTTTCCTTGTACTCCAGCAGCGTAAGCTACAAATAGTTGGTCAGACTTTCTGTTGGCCTTTGTTCTGTCCAAGTAGTAGCGCAATTGTCTGTGTATGTCCAAAGTGTGCAGAAGCTTTTCTCCTTTATTTTGAGGAGTGGGAAAGAAAGTAGGCAGGTGAATTGCTTGATTTAGAGAAACCCTGGATATCACTTTTGGCATGAATGAAGGACTGGTTCTTAAAGAGACTCTGTCCTGATGGAAAATGAGAAATGGAGGTACTGCCATGAGGGCCTGTATCTCCGAGACTCTTCTTGCTGAAGAAATTGCCAACAGGAAAACTGTTTTCCAGGAGAGATATTGCAATTCTGAAGATGCTGCTGGCTCAAAAGGAGGAAGTGTTAATTTTTCCGAGACGAAGTTGAGGTCCCATGCAGGCACTGGTGGTTTTCTTGGAGGTATGATATTCTTTACCCTCTTAGAAACTGTCTTAGCAAAGGATGTGAAACACACAGGTGGTTCACAGTTGTATTATGCTGAAATTGCTGAAGCGTGTATTTTTATGGAAGAATATGAAAGGCCATTGTGAAGCATTTCTGCCAAGTATTCTAGTATCTGTGGGATGCTCATTACTGATGCATCCTGACCCTTGTTGGCATTCCAGATGTTGAATCTCTTCCATTTGGCTGAATAAGTTTTTCTGGTGGAAGGTCTGCGTGCTTCCAGTAAGATCTCTTGAACTTTTTTGGAGAGAGAGACATGGGGAGAAGTCATGGAACCCTCCAAGCTGTCAGTTGCAATGTTTGCAGGTTGGGATGAACAGTCCTGTAATTGTGCTGAGTTATAAGCAGAGGCCATGGAGGCAGGGGCCACAGCTTGGTACGAGTTATGCTCCTTAGTAATGGATACCAGTGCTGTCTTGGCCAGTCTGGAGCTATCAAAATGCCTTTCAGTTGTTCTGCATTGATCTTCAACGCCACCTTGGACATTAATGGTAGAGGTGGGAATGCATAGATTGTTAGAGAATTCCAGCTGAAGGAGAGAGCATCCATTCTCCAGGCTTGAGGATGGTGTGTCCTTGAGCAGAACTTCTTTAAATGATGATTGAGGTGTGAGGCAAAGAGATCTATGTCCGGCCTTCCCCATGTACGAGTTATTTGTGAGAAAATGTCTGGATGCAACATCCATGCGTGCGGGTCCAGTATGTTTCTGCTTAGACTGTCCGCCAGAACATTGTCCTTGCCTGGAACAAACTGGGATTGCAACTGTATGTTCAGTTTCTGGGACTTTTCCCAAAGAGCCATTGTTAGTCTGCAGAGGGGGTAAGAATGGGTGCCTCCCTGTTTGTTTATGTACCACATAACAGTGGTGTTGTCCGTCTTTATTAGCAGATGACCTTGCTGAAGAAATTTTCCGAAGGCCTCGATAGCATGAATCACTGCCAACATTTCTTTTTGATTGATGTGCAGATGCAATTCCCGGGGAGCCCATTGCCCTTGAATGCATCTGCCCTCCATGTGCGCCCCCCATCCATGATCTGAGACGTCTGTTGTAACGGTTTGGCTTGCTTGAGATTTGTTGAAAGACATGCCTTTGTTTAGCTGGCTTGCCTCTGCCCACCACAAAAATTCCTTTTGTAGACATGGAATGAGTGGAATAATTGCTTCTAAGCTGTGGCTGTGTTGAGACCATAAATTTTTTAGGTACCATTGTAGTTTTCTCATGTGTAGTCTTGCCAGTGGAATCAGAAGAATGCAAGATACCATGAAACCCAGGGCCTGCAGGATTTTCCTTGCAATCATCTGGGTGTGCTTTGCTAGGCTTTTGAAGTAATCTGGTAATTCTGTGAGGAAAGCCATTTGTGAGTTTGTGTCCAGTTTGGCTCCTAGAAAAATTATTTGTTGGGATGGCAGTAGTCTTGATTTTTGATTGTTGACTGTGTATCCCAAAGCCTGTAGCAAGTGAAGGACATAGTCCAAGTTTCTTATCAAGGCTTGCTTGCTGTCCGCTTGTATAAGGCAGTCGTCCAGGTAAGGGTATATTTGTATCCCCTAAAGTCTGCAATGTGCAACTACTGATGCCAGGCATTTCGTGAATACTCTGGGCGCAGTAGATAAGCCAAAAGGCAATGCTGAGAATTGATAGTGCTCTGACCCTGCAAGAAATCTGAGGTATCTTCTGCAGCTGTGTCTGATTGGGACATGCAGGTATGCCTCCTTGAGGTCCAGAGTAACCAGCCAAGACCCCTTGCCCAGCATGGGAAGAAGTTGCTGTAATGTCAGCATTTTGAATTTTGGCACAATGAGAAAAGTGTTTAGAGCGGACAAGTCCAGTATAGGCCTCCATTGTTTTTCTTTTCTTGGAACAAGGAACAATCTTGAGTAGAATCCCTGGCCTTGTTCCTGAGGAGGACCTTTTCTATTGCTTTGATTTGTAGCAGCTTTGAAACTTGTATGAGTGCCTCTGCCCTTTGATTTTGTGGCAGGTTTGGCATGCCTTGTCTTGTTGGTAAGGTATGGAAGTGGGACCTGTAACCCTTGTTTATTATGTTCAAAATCCATTTGTCCTTTGTAAAAACGTGCCAATTTTTTGAAAATAGATAATTTTCCGCCTAAAGGTGCTTCTCTTTGAACCTTGGTCGGCGGTATCAAAGTCAAGTCATTGTGATTGTACCTGTGGAGCAGTGAAGTCCCTGCACCACTTCTCTGATTAGTTGGTTGCAATTGGCGGCCCCTGTAGGAGCCTCGGTATTGCCCTCTACCTCGAGCACGCCTGTTTTTTCCCCTTTGGAACTTGTCTGTGCCTGGAAAGGACCAATTCTTCGAAGGCCAATTCCTGCTGAACCTTGGTGGCGGAACCTGGAGGAAATCTTTGACTGTTTGTACTGATTTAGCCTTTTCCTCAATTGATTTCAACACACCCTGTGCATTTTCACCAAATAGCTTGTGTTTTTCCAGAGGCGCATCTAGAAGCTTTACTTTAACATGATCTGGCAATGTCTGTTCTTTCAACCAAGCATGTCACGCATACGGCCCCTGTCATAGCTGCCCTACATGAAGCTTCCAATGCATCATAACCACACTGAAGAAAATGATTGCTAACCTGCTGAGTATTATGAACCAAATCCTGCAAGGCCTTTCCATCTAAAGGCTCAGGAGAGGCTAACTTTTTCTGCAAATCATCCAGCAAGAAATCCTGATACTGAAACATATGAAAAAGACAGTTAAGTGCCCTCATGGCAAGGGTAGTTGAGGTATAAACCTTTTTATCCCACCGCTCCAGGGACCTGGATTCCCTGTCTGCGGGCAAAGGATTTTTGGCCGTCGAAATGGCTACACCTTTGGGCCCCTGAGAAATAGTTTCTAGATATACAGAGTGTGCCTTAAAGAGATGTTTATGGGTTTCAGGAACCCTGTAATATCTGTATGGCTTGACAGGAGCAGGAGGGAGAGAATCAGGAGAAGTACTGGAGTCAGAGAACACATCATCCAATACATCTAACACAGGGGGTATAGCTAAAGGCCTGTGCTGGGGTAACTTAAGGAAAGTCCGAAGCCTTTTCCTAGAGTCGGAGAAATCCTGGCCCTGCCACTGAAAATGCTCTCTCATGGAATGGAGAATTTCCCCAAAAGAAAAATCCTCAGGAGGAGAGGCAGAGGGAATGGATTCATCAGCATCAGAATCCTCGTAGGCCGGGAAGGATTCTTCCTGGGAGACTGAAAGGCCTGACTCACCAGAGGCTTCATCTGAGGAAAGGGTATCTGCCTGCTCAACCCTAGGCCTTTTGTCTGAAGGCGGCTGAGAACCTCTGTCTGGATGAGCCTAAGAGCCCCTGATTAAAGAAATAAGATCTGCAGCTAAAGTCATGAGCTGTTTATCAGAAGTGGGACCCTGTGAAAAAGATTTAGGAGGGTGAGACTTAGCCTGGCTGGCAGCCTTAGCACGTGTGTAGGCCTTGATGGACAGACACAGGAGGCCTAGCTGCACCACGTGCTGGAGTAACTTTGTCCACCGGTATGGTGTCAGGCAAATCTTGGGCTTCGGTTTCAGGAGGAAAATCAACAACCAGCACCGGGGTAGCCTCCGGGACCAAAGTGTGCGGTGTCGTCGGCCTGGAGCGGTTGAATTACCGCCTCCGAAGAGACCGATGCACTCGCGGTAGGCTTTAGCGTGGTGTCAGTGGAATTTGCGGGCCGAGAAGGTCGGTCCCGGTCCTTCCGTTTTTTGGAAATATGTGCTGTCGGTAGTTCCGACGGCATGATATAGGAGTAATTTTCCCCAAAAAAGTCTTCAGCAAATTCTGCCCGGCGCCTAAGTGTGCGCTTATTGAAGCAAGCACAGGCAGAGACGTCGTGGTCTGGGCCGAGGCAGGGAAGGCAGTAAGAATGGAAGTCCTTATGAGGTTTTTGTTTACCACAAGACAAGCAATTACTAACTTTTGCAGTTTTATCTGACATCGGCTGAGGCAAGAAAAGGTTCCCCAATGGGGTACTTAGCTTTTTGATGACTTCGGTATCTGAAAACACAGGAGCTGGCCGACCGGCACTTGCGAACTGCTTCTGCTTCGGGCACCGCGCGGCAAGAAAGACTGGAGAAGATGGCGTCGGCTGATGCTTTTGTACCCCAGCCGCTTCGCCAGCTCTGGGAAGAGGCGACATCAGCCGTCGCCGGACCCAGACTTTGGAATCCGGACGACCGAAGGGCTGCCGGAGGCAGGACAACCCATACGTCAGGACTGCAGTTGCATTCTTGAAGGACATTAGGATGTTGGGCTGCTTTCCCAGGCAACAAATCCAGATGTACAAGCTATAATGGTGTGCAGTTCTACAGACAGACTACACAGGGGGATTTCAGAAGTGAAGGGAGAAGGGGCAGCTATGTTAGAAACATGGCATAATTGAGGTTTGGATATGTCTCAATGTGCCTATAAAGACTTGGAAACTTTAAGAGTCATGTGCATTCAGAAGCCATGCAGCCAAAACACTATGCCTTGAATAGTACATAGACATACATACCCATAAGCCTTCATTAAATTTATTTTAAGGCATCATGCAGTGAAAATTTTTCATTTAATTGTGTGCGATCTTTTTACCCTTTGGTTTTGAATTGGTTACAACCACTACATTATATCCTCTCTGCACGTGTATCACTTGTGCTCTTTTAGGCATGCCTATTACTATTTCATTTTAGCTGTGCTTATTTCATGTTCCTAATGAATTTTGGAGGTTTCTGTGTATACACAAATGGGCATGGTTTTAATTTAATTTATTTTGTGTGTAACAGTTCCATGTACATTCACCTGTGATATATCCATGCTCGCCTGTTTCAGGTATTCAAACTCCTTGCTGTACTTTAGCAACCCAGGCTGGACCAGACATTGCCAGAGTAGGGCACTGGTCAACAATGCTCAAACAAAAATCAATACATCATATCACTCTGATGTTGTCTAGGTGCATTATTCTAGGCTTCCAAACTTGTTTCAGAACCTTGACAGCCATAATTGCCATTACATGATTCAGAGTTTTAATGTTGCAACCTAGTCAAAGTCCCCTTTCTACAAGTGAATCTCTTGGCTATACCGGTCAAGTCCACAGTTAGTATCAAAGCATCAGGTCTCAATCTGAATGGGGCTGCCAGGTTTAAGTTTACTGTCCGAGAACTATTTTTGACTAGAGGATAGAATGGGAATATGGGAGTCAAAAGGATGTACATGCTGACACCATTTGTTTCATACTTGTAGTTTGGCTAGAGATACCATTGGGATGGATAAGGATGTGTACCTTTGTGTCCATAACACCCCACAGACACCATTGGGATGACCAAGGATCTGTACCCCAGTGACCTATAACTCCATAGCACAGCTCCAGCACATCACAGCAAAGTAGCAACATACTAAAAAAAAAAAAAAAAAAAAAAAAAGGGGGGGGGGGGTAATTCTCTCAAGGCAAAAGCTCCATCCAACATTGGTTCCTAGTCAACCATGGGAAAAAGGCTTGCTGTCCGATGAACAGCTGGGATTTTGGGAGATTTAGACAGAGTCCCAGAATATAGAAGGCTTTAACAGTGAACTGCAGCATTCCCAGAACTGTTGTCTACATTAAAAGCCACCCAGCATGGGTAGATGGAAATTCCTTTAGGTATGCAATAGGAAATTACTGCAGCCAAGCATTTTGTAAACTCAGCTGCTGGGTGCACTAGATAAAAGCAAAGAGAAAAATGAAAGTGTCATTCCCCAGCTTTGAACAGGAGATGCCAGTCATCTTGGATATGGCTTTGTGGAAGACGGCTGTATGAAGCAGGCTTGGAGAAGCAGGAAAGCTTGTAACGTTACCATTTTCAAACTGCAGAAAGTTACTTGGATTTAATACACCCAAGACTGGCTTCCATGAATCCAGAAATTCGTGAGTAAAGCTCTCTGCCTTATTCTCATTACAGGTCCGTCTGTGGCCTTTTTCCATAAGAGGTTTTGTAATAATTGTGTTAACCAAGTGTCTTTTTCATGGGTAACGAAGGGACTCCTCAAGTATATACGATGTAGTGTGCATCCTAGGGTACAGATTCTAAATATCCAAGTGTCTTTTGTGGTCCACCACTTTTTACAAATCAGTTTAGGCAGCCTTCTACCCCTTACGCATTTTCCTTTGAGGGCATAATTAAACATTTTCTTCACTCACTGCATTAAAAAGTCGCAAGGAGCAATGCACAATAAACACCTTTTATGCAGTGCTGGGGGGGAGGGGGCTCTTTCAGGTTAGGTGCAGAGTTGAGCTTTAACAATGTCTGGCAGAAGAAAAGCCCTCTACAGGTATGCCTCCTTAATCATGGACCCTGAAGCTGCCATTCTTCAAAATTGTATCCACCACCACCACTCTTCAGAAAGTGCTTTGCCAACTGGGAAGAAGAGATACACAACTTTAGTGCTGACTCACAACTTTAGTGCTGACTTTTGGATCTCTCCTATTTCCTTTGCCTTGTCCTTTAAAGATACTGTACAACTGTCAAATCTGAAGTCTCATATACATCTACAGCTGTTGTGTACGTATCCACATATTAAGTGAACAGCCATGCTGTGCAGATAAAGTACAATAATGAAGAAATCTAAATACCCCCAACACTGATGACATTTCTGGTGATATTCCAAACCTTACAGGTAGGGATCAGCCGACATCAGTGAGTGGAATGTGAAACAAGCAAGCAGGAAGCATCACTCATCACATATAAATACAATTTTAATGCATTAGACTGCAAAAACGTTAACGTATGCAACATTGGCTTTCAAGCTCAATCTTTTCCTGGATCAAGAAAATCCAGGAGTAAAAAACTCTTTGCCTTATTCTGGCGGTGGGTCTCTGTGTGAAGCCCTTCACCAGAAAGGATTCTGCAATAATGGTGCTAACCAAGTGTATTTTCTCTGGGTAATGAAGTGTGTATCCTTGGTACTGTATATAAAATTAAACCAGTACTGCTGCATAACCCCTAAAACAGTCTTTACTGTATGTACAGCACTACTCCTTCGCTTTACCTAGGTCAAGGTATCATTAAGTTCACTAACCTCCTGTTGGAGTACTTGATGGCATGGTCTTATCCCAGAGGCAAGATGGGATTTTTCCCCCATACAGTTTTCCCAACTTTTCTCATTGGTGTCCACATACAAGAATCACATTTCTTCCTTTCCTTTGCAGCAGTAAAGGAATCCATTCCACATTTTTGCATTAAGATGTGGTGCATGACCAAGAAGTATGCAGTCATATATTCAGATACCACCATGCCAATGAAGTTAAATCAAGCTTTTCTATACTAGTTTTGTGAATAAGTATATCTGGCAATCTAACAAGAAATACATACCATCAGAATGCTATCAAGTGTTCTGATTTTACTTCAAGTGGGACAGAAGTCACCCATAGCATTTCAAAATGACTGTCTGGTTAAAAGCCCTGAAATACAAGATAGCAGAGGCATATATTTTTTCTTCCCAAATAGTTTTATTTCTAAATAATAGTAAGAGGAGTGTTCATCGAAGGAGCTCTAGTAAACCATTTGTGCAGTAGATGCATATTAATAGCTCTAGTAAACCATTTTTATAGTAAGGTGAGTGTTCATTGAAGGAACTCTAGTACACATTTTGCTACAATCAATGGAAATCAAAGCTGTATCAGCATTTTTTTTTAAATAAAAACAAAACCAAAAAAAAAAAAAAAAAAAAAAAAAACGGCATACATTCTTTGTAATGGCTGGTACAGAGAAAGGATTTGCTCAGTTAAGCCCAGAAAAATCACCATTCTCAGACAATAATGAAACTCATTCTATCTGGTACACTTCCAAAGAAACAAAAAACTCAAACTGCAGGCAGAGCTTAACATGTCCTGAAAAATGACAGCAGGACAGGAGAGACACCTGGTTCACATATGAAAATTCATATACTTCTGACAGAGAAATCCTCTTGGTGTTAGTGGAGGGAGATTACACCCCCAGGATACTGACTCCTGTTATGATAGCTGCAGACTCAAAGTGGACAAAATCCTGAGAATTTCATTAAATCCTGACTGGCAGAAAGACCTAAAAACCCACACAGCTCAATTCTAGATAGCAAACGCTTCCGACCTAGGTACTGGAGTGGACTTCAATGGTCACTGTGTGTGGGCAGAAGACAATGACTTCAACCTTGGAACCTTATCCTTAATGCAATATCAAGGGTTGCACCCTCACTCTCTGAAATCAATGCACAAGAACCAAGCACTTGTGACAGGCATCTAGACGGACCAATGACTGGTGGATTTTGGTTTGGGTGTTCCCTTATCTAAATAAATGGCAGCCTCTTGACAGATAACACTGAAGGAATAAGACCAAAATACCCTTGTGGCTATGGACATCAACAGCATCTGACTAGGTATCACCCCCCATAAATGGCAGCCTCTCGACAGATAACACTGAAGGAATAAGACCAAAATACCCTTGTGGCTATAGACATGAACAGCATCTGACTAGGTATCACCCCCCCCCGGCCAGCTTGACTGATGTCATGGCAGCCTTCATTCATGCACACAGCCTTTGGGTTCAAATAATCCTGAAAACCTTTGGGATCACCACTCAGTCGTCCTCTGGATGAAGCAATCACAGTGATGACAATTAGGGACATCACACAGGTCCCAAAACGAACAAACACTGTGTGGAAGTTTACATGCGCGCCACTTCCCTCCTGTTACATCTAGAAACTTTAGCTTCTGAAATCTATATCTGACAATGGCAATTCGACCAGGGATGTAATCATTTAACGAAAGCTCAGAGGCCACGGTAAAATGACATACCACAACAACCAATGTGTTGTGCCAACATTCATCAGTCTAACTAATTAAAGAATTAAAAATATTTCTTGCAGACCTCAGTCTTGTACTACTGTGTGTGATGATATCTGCTAGGTTGGGGGGGGGGGGTTCTGCTACAAAGCTCTGGAAATCAGGATAGATGCCAGGTCATCCCACAGTAGAAGTTCCAGGAAGTTGATACTTCTGCAACAGTGCACAGTAAAGATGATCATAAGAAGCAGAGGAGGTAAGAAAGTGGGGAAGAGATGCAACTTGGGTTCACAAAATGATTCATGAGACAGACTAATTTTCAATTCAGACAACAAGACACGTTACTGCACCGATAAGAGTAAAGGTCAAGAGGGACCAGTTCCCACAGCAAGTGACGGGCTGTAAACCTACTCAGACATTCAGTGCACAAGACAAGTGGAGTAAATGGTGTTCGCAAAGTGTAGTAACATTTGTATGCCGCAGGTGCCCAAAAGGTAAATCAATGAACAGAGTACCTGTAGAGCCTACAATCTGAGCCTTCACCCTTTGCTTTGTGTACAGCACTTTTTTCTTACAAAACTTAGGTTAAAAGGATGGGCCAGCTATAGCCCTGATACTTGCACTTTGTGGTCTCTCCTAGATTTGACCCATTAAAAAGCATTTTCGTTACATAGAGAAGTCTGCTGCTTGTGAGCTAGTCTTCAAAATGAACATGTCTACAAAACATTTCTATATGTAGATCATACAAAGGGACACCTGAAATAGACTCCACACACATTTACCTTCACCCACTTCTCCCAAGTTAAGCTTTCCTTCCTTAAAACTAGAACACCTGTCTAACCGGGATCACCCAATTATGAGGAAGACATTCAAGTGACAAGACAGGGCTAACAGAACAGATGACAGTTAATACAGAAGTTTCCAGTGAAGCATGTGTACACAAGGTGCAACAGAAACTGCTAGGATTAAAATAATGAAAACTATTTTCCTTCACTTTCAAACCCACTTGCTCAAAACTCATAGCAAGCACTAATAAACCTTAGCACTAGACCCCCCTATACTGTAGAGAAGGACAAGCCTTATTCGACGTTACAAGCCAATCAGTAAAACAGTTCACTGTACCTACCCAGCCATGTCCAAAGGGCAGTTTTCAGGTGTACTCTCTGGTCCAACTGATGAATCTGTGCATTTTCAGACAATGTTACAACTGCCTCATGTACACAGACAACCCTCGCCTCCTATAACCAAACACTAATACATGTGAGAGATGCAATTATACAATCAAACTGGAGGCTAAGCTCTCTCACCCAAAGACTGGACCAGACAGTCAAGAGAAGGGAATTACTTTCATCACACCACCAGTCTCACATAGACCTATGAAACTAGCACCGGCAAAAAAACACACAAATACACAAAAACATATTCGGAGGCTCTAAATAAAAATCTGCAAAAGCAACACACCTCCAAAACAGACATCCAAGCAACCCCCACACACACAAACCATGAAACACATGCATCACAAAATCAGTGTGCATGCAATCACAGCCCTTGAAGCAAAATAACATACCCAACACACTAGTAACAGGTGACTCTATAGTCAGGCACACTGACATCCCACTCACTAGACTAAACAAGACGGTTACCGTTAGCTACATGTCTGGTGCCACGATCCATCACATAACACAAGCACTCAGGTCACTCCAGAACAAGTACAAATATGACTGTCATTGTCCATATTGGTGTGAATGACCTGAGCCGTACCTCCATGGACTGAGAGAGACATGGAAGAGCTCTCTGATCACATAGACCAGGCCGGTATGACCCTGAGTAGCATCCTGCCCTCACCTAGAATGATACCATGGTATAAATAAAAAATTATCAGTTTCAACAATTGGCTAAGTTTCTGGTGTCATTCAAAGGGGATCCAGTGTCTGTCAGCCTGGGATGACGTACTCGACAGGCCATGCTGCTTTGCTAGAGATGGCTTGCACCTGTCACCCTTAGGCTTTCAAATACTGTCCAAGGCTCTTGCCACCCCCATATAGTGCCTTTTTTAGGCAAGGCTCAAAACACAAACCCACTGCCGTAAATGGCACAAGTAACAGAAAACTGAGGGTAATGCTACTCAATGCCAGAAGTCTAAACCTCAAAATGCAAGCACTCAAGGCACTCCTCAGTATGGAGGAAATCTATATATGTGCAGTAACAGAAACCTGGTTTAAGGCTCCAGAGAGCATCCCAGCACTACCAGGCTACAACTCATACCATACATTTCGGCCACAAAACCCGGACCAAAATATAAAAGGCTGGGGTGTATTCGGATACCCACTCCTTCAGGTTAGTGGCACAGCACGATGCTACAGAGATCATCCACGTGCAATTAACGATGGGCAAAATTGCATTCAAATTGTAGCTTGCTACAGATCACCCACCATGTCCCAGGACCCCCATTCTGCATTTCTGGAAACACTGGGAAACATGAAGATCCTACCAAACACCCTGATATTGGCTGATTTCAACTACCCAAACATTAACTGGGAAAACTTCTTAAGTACCAACTCCCTTGCCCAAAATTTCCTAGAATTTATAAACTCAAACGCCCTGGATCAACATATTGGACCTGGTCATCACCAGCATGGGTGACCGGTGTTCCACACTGGAGGTAAACCCCTTGCTGGTTAGAGCTGACCATAATTTAATCACTCTGGATATCCACATTCTGCCCCCACCCACGGTCAAAGAAACTACCGTGAAGAACTTTTTAAAAGCAAACTTCATGTTACTTAAGACAGAGGTGGCAAGTTTCAAAGCCCCCATGCTAAAGGATAACGCTAACCAAGCTGCAGAATCCTTTACTACTAATGCACTCTATGGGCACCTACAAGAAAGCATGGATCGTGCTATCCCAAGCAAAACCAAGACTCACTCCTCCAATAAAAGGAAACCAGTCTGGTGGACCCCTGCCATAAACAAGCTATACAATAGGAGGAAACTAGTAGAGAAAGAGTAAAATCCCAAGAAGGGAAGACATCCCTGATCAGTATCAGCAAGAAACTAAAACTCCTCATAAAATCAGCCAAGGCTAGCTTCGAAAGAAAGATTGCCAAGGACTCCAAAGATAACCCCAAGGCACTCTTTAGCTATGTCAAGAATCTAAGTGGCAATCCTCAGATCTGCTCGGAGTTAGTGCAAAATGACACAAAATACACTGAACCGACTGATCGCCAACATCCTGGCAGACAGGTTCAGTGCAAACTTCACTCCCACTCACCCCCAAAAGGGCCCACAACCATACCAGAAGAATGTAGTACCCCTGAAATCAGACATTCCGGTTAAAACAACCCTCTCCAAAGCCAAAAACACAGCATCAATGGAACCGGACAGTGTCCCAAGCTGCGTCCTACATGATCTCAAAGATGAACTAACCCCCTCACCTACACAAACTTTTCAAACTCAGCCTCTCCACATGCTACGTGCCCATAGAGTGGCGCGCAGCAATGGTTATTCCTCTCCAAAAAGGTTGAGCCACAAAAGACCCCGGGAACTATCGCCCTATAATCCTGACTAACTTGGTCTGCAAGGCTATGGAGTGCATCATCATGGATCTCATTAATAGAGACATTGGGAACCTCCAAACACTGGACCCTACCCAGTTCAGCTTTAAGGGCAGATCATGCCTCCTAAACCTGGTGGACTTCTTTGAGACCGTTACCAAGGCTATAGACAAGGGAAAGGTGGTCCACACTACCTACCTAGACCTCGCAAAGGCCTTTGACACCATTTCCCTATTATAGAAAATCTCACCTGCCTGAACATAAACGCCTACATCAGGAGATGGGTTGCCAACTGGCTCACGGACAGAACCCACATAAGAGTTGCAGGAGCTAGTTCTGTCTCTAAACCGGTTACAAGTGGCGTTCCCCAGGGCTCTGTCCTAGGACCCCTCCTGTTCTGCATATACTTCTCAGAGCTACAGGTAAGCACAGGAGGACTATGGCTGAAGAAGTTTGCAAACTAGGGGCTATAACGGTCACTCCGGCGGACACAGACATCCTCCAAAAGGGTCTCACTGAGACAGATACCTGGTGTCAAAACCAAGGCCTCAAGCTAAATGCCAAAGTGCATAGTCATCCCCTTTGGAAAAAAAGTACCCACAAACTACCACATAAGTGGTAGCCCCCTAAATACGGAAGATGTAATAAGCGATCTGGGGACCCAAGTAGATAGTAATCTCTCCTTTGATCATCACATTGCCAAAGTGGTTAGAAAACCCTTCTATGTGGCCCACCTAATCACAAAAGGGTTTGCATCCAGATCAAAAGAGGTCATTGTGCCCCTTTACACATCACTCATCAGACCCATCAGAGTACAACGCCCCATTTGGGATGTACCTTACAAGGCACCTGCAACAGCTGAAGACACCACAGAAGTACCTCACCAAGAGGATCACTGTCCTCAAACAGATGCCCTATGCAGCACGAATGAAGACACTCCAGCTGTACTCTGTTGCATACCGCCTACTCAAGAGGTGATCTCTGCCTGACATACAAGGCCATATCCAGAATTGATGGACATGCTCCACCTAAAGAAAACCATATCCCCTCGAGCAACATGCTCTAGGGATATCAACCTCACCACAATAAATATGACGTTCTGGAGGGAAAGATTCCTGTCCCAAAAAGACTTCCCATGCTCTGGAACAAGATTCCAATCTACATTAGGCAGAGCTCCTCACTTACACTTTTCAAGAGAAATCTTAACGAGTACCCCAGGGATCACTTCAATGGCTCTGGTGGACAGAGGCACAGGGAACTAATCTAAAAGGGCATCGAAAGACAAGCATTCCGGCTAGTCTTATAAATGCCTTCGGGCAGATAGCCTAGTATCCATCTATGAACCTATAAACTAAATACTCATATGGAAGTCAGCCTGCAAAATGTAGGCTATGCAGCAATGAGATTAGGACAACCCTCTCAGAGGAAGATCAATATACACAACAGCTTCTCCCAGCTTGCCAGTGGTTAAGAAGTTGATGTCCTATTACCACTGTTGCAGTATGCCTAAATACAAGGGATGTCTCGTCCCGTGCAGCCTGATGTTTGGTCAGTGTATATTAGATTAAAGATCTTGTTTGTGCCGTACATCACCTTTATGCTCCCCACACTGCATAGAACATAGGTCTAGGAGACATATGGACACAACTACCTAGAACTTCCTTTTGCCACCAGTTCAAATGCCATTCTTGCCAGTTGGTTTGGTGTTTTTATTTGGCAACACCAGACAAGTGCCCCACTGGAGTTTTTTTTTTTCCTTATACTCTTATTTTATCATTACCTAGCAGTTCATGCCATCCAAGAGCAGAAAATGTCAGTGTCAGAGGTGGATTCCCCATAAGGGCCATCATGAACAGTCTTTTTTTATTCGTGTGCTTCCCACGACTGTACCTCTCATAGTATTTGTAAAGCATTTGTGCCAAAGATGCTCAGAAGCTAGACACTCAGAAGTGGTTTGTCTCATCTGGAACACCAAAGGCTTAGGCAGTTAAGCCCAAGGTACTATGGTGGAATCCTTTAACCCCGAGATACTGCCTCTAGGTAAAAGCGGAGGCCAGGAAGTCTTCACCAGATTCTTTAACTGTCCAGCCTCCAGACAGATTAGTATTTACACTAGAATCTCCTGCAGTGACCCAGATTAAGGCCAACCAGGATTCATCTTTTCGCATGTCCTCCGAGGCTTTTCAGGTGTCCACTCTGGATATTGCAGATATTGGTCAGAGAGGACTTGACAAGTTCCCTTCTCAAATCTCACCATTGTTTGGAACCTGTCAAACTGGATATAGTAATAAACATATTGTATATGGATTGGTTAATGCAATTATTATGTTAAATTGACTATGGAGCACAACAGGAAAGATCTTGTATATACACCAACCTCCAGTATTTGTTAGGGCCGATGTCCCCTCTAAGAAGAAAAAAACAGAAGCTGAAGTAAATTTCCGTTTCTCCTAGCAGCCCTCAAAGGGAATGGCAGGAGTTTTAGTCAGGATTTGTTCTCTGCCTTAATGACCCTGAAGCCCCCTCAAGGGGCTTCAGGCCTTGATCCTCCTTGGACATAGAACTCCTATACGTTTCAGGGAACCATTCTTTGTATGAGAATTCCATGTCTGGTGAGGTGTGTCTGTCCCATTCTTAGATGCCTTCATCTTTGGCTCACTATTCTGATGAGGAATCTGTTAACCCCGACTCTCCTTTTAATGACATCCTCTGGGGGTATAACTGCCAGGATGATGAATTCTTTAAGTGGGATTCTTCAAGTGCTGGATATTCAGAGATATTAGCTGCTTCAGGTGGAAGCTCCTAATCCTATGGCAGTTCCTCCTGTGTTAGCTGCCTTGTTACTTTCATTACTGCTTTGCAGTCTGCCGATTCTCAACCTCCTGCTCCAAAGAAACCCAACAGATTCTATAAGGTTCCTGAGGAATGTCTAAGTGTCCATCTGCTGATCCTGCTGTGTTGTCAGTCTCTTCTGACAAGCTTTCTCAACTTTTGCCCTCTGACAAGGATAGCGGGCAATAGACAGGCTTGGCAAGAAGGTTTACACTGCTTCTAATCTGGCCTTTACATGGTCATGTGCCTGATAATAGCCCTATATACTCTGGCCTTGATGGCTCAGGCTAAGTTAAGGTTCTCTCTACCCTTCCTGATTCTGATGGCAAATCCACTACCTTATCTTTTTTGGGGTTCTGCTTCTCATGTGGCTCACCACTCAAGTGTAACCATGATGCTGCTAACACCTCTTCGACAGCTGTGGCTTTTGGGTCAATCATGCGGAATTATGCTTGGCATAGTCTCCAGTCCAAGGCCAAGTTGTTGGATGCTGTTTAAGTCACTTCAAAAGCAAGACAAAGCCTTGCAAGACCTTAAAACATTTTTGTCTCTCCTAGCCTCAAGTTAGAGAGGAATTATCCTTCTGGGTCTGCTTTTGTTTGCAAGCAACCCCAACAGGCTTCTAAGGGCAGGAAGGGTGGGATGAACCCTTCGCTAAGGCTCCTCAGATTTGTGGCCCAGAAGCCTCCTTTATTGGATAAGCCTGCTTCTCTTTGACCCCCCCCCCACCTTTAGCATGGGTTTCTTTGTCCCCCTGGCTCTTCCCTTGTCTTTCACGTTGGCATTTTGTCACTTTAGACTCTTGGGTCATATCATCCGTCAGGGTTGCTTCATGGCATGGATGTCTCTCCCTCCTTTTTCAGGGATTCCTCAACCTTCTCTGGAGCAACTCATTTCCTGAAGATCTAGGGTCCTTGTTGAACCAAGAGACCATTCAATCTGTCCCACCTTCCCAGGTAGGGCCAGGTTTTTAGTCCAGAATTTTTCTGGTTTCTTGACAGGAGGGCACTTTCAGATCTATTTTGGAAGTCTCCCAGCTCAGCACCTTTCTAGGAGATAACTTATTTTGGGATACAAACTCTTCAAACGGTTTCCTTTTTTTTTATTACCTCAGGCTTTTCTGGTATCCCTGGATCTGAAAGATGCTTCCCTTCATAGCCTTATTTACCCTCTCTTCAGGAAGTTTACATTTCTCTGTATCTTCTTCCCATTTCAATTCTCTGCTTTGCCCTTTGGCTTCTCTACCAGGATATTCACAAAATGGCTAGCTCCTGTGATTGCGTTCTGTAGACTCCAAGGCATTCAGATTTCAGGTGTCTTCTCCCAGTAGATTATTGCAGGCTCTGCAGTTCACCATCTCTTCTTTAAGTCTGGAGTTTACCATCAACTTCCAAAAATCCATCCTGACTCCCTCTCTGGATCATGTATATCTGGGTTGCAGGCTTCACACGGTACCCATGTTGGCCTCTCTTCCACCTCCAAAGGTTTTGTTGTTGACTGCCTCAGTTTCTTCTTCCTCAGACAACCATACCAGCCAGAGAATTTCTTCAGGCCCTGGGATTTGTGGCCTCTATGCCGATGCTTCCTCCTGCCAGACTGTACATACAGAAAATTCAATAGTACCTCAAATCAGTTCTGCTGCAGCATATTCACCCTCTGACATTCAGGGTTTCTTTCCTTTCCTGTCTCAAGAAAGGTGGATTTGACAGTTTACTCTCAAACTCAGGCTGGTCCTTAGCCTCCAGCCCCTTCTCAAGAGATGTTCACAGATGCCTTGGACATGGGGTGGGTGGCATCTCTGGGTAATCTGAAAGTTCAGGGTCTTTGCTGACACGATCTGACTGCTGATAGGGAGGCCAAAGAGATGGGGTGAAAAGCCTGAATGGCTAGAATCAGAGCCCTCATGCTCTCTCCAGGTTCCTTGAAGGTGTACATGGCCAACACCACTATGTGGTATGTAAACAAGCAAAGAGGCAAGAAATCTTAACTCCTCTGCAGGATGGCACTCCAGACTTGCGAAGTGGCTCTTAAGTTATCAGTTGTCTCTTTAGGTCATGTACATTCCTTAAGTGCACAATCTTATGATAGTCTGAGCAGGTGCAAAACACGATCTCACAAATGGATGCTTCAGAGACGTGTTTCTGGACACTGTCCATCTGTGGGGTATTCCTCAGGTAGATCTTTCTGCCTCCCTTTTGAACAGGCAGCTTCCTCTGTTCTGTTTCACACTGCCATGCCACCTGGCCTGGAAGACAGATACGCCATTATTTCCACGGAAGGGATGTTTCTTTATGCTTTCCCACCTCTTCCTCTGCTTCCAAGAGTCCTGCAGAAGATTCAGCTCGAATCCCCAAAAATCTTGCTAGTGACTCTTTTTGCCATGACAGCACTGGACCCCTCTCCAAATGCAACTAGTCAGGGGCAATCACCTCAAGTTACCTCACCGGTTGGATCTCCATCCCCATTTATCCACTCTGCAAGTGACACTGTGGGTGAGAGGTGCCGGAAAGGGATCAAAGCCCTTTTTGTGGACGCGCTCTGGGTTTTACAGGAGACTAGGAGACACTCAACCAGAAAATCTTCTGTCCAAATGTAAGAGATTTTCAGTATGGGGGGATCCCCTTTGGTCCTCTCTTATTTGTGAGAGTTACTCCAGTCTGGCTTGGCCTATTCTTCCACGAATGCCCATTTGTCAGGCATTTCCGCATCTGCCCTTGACTCCTCCTTTGACTTCTCATTTTGTGGTCAATCAATTTAAAAGTTTCTTTCATTAGGTCTCCAAGAAAGCTTATTCCTCCCCCTTTGGAACTTACATTTTGTTTTGGAGAAATTGAGTCAGGTGTCTTTTGAGCCTGCAGATTCTGAATGGATTCCAGCATTGTACCTGGAAGACTGTTTTGTTGCTGGGTCTTCTTCTCTGAGGGTTTCTAAGCTCCAGGCACTTATACCAATTCCTCCTTTTTTGGAATTTAACAGGGACAGTGTGTCCCTCCGTACTAATCCTTATGCCCAAGGTGGTGAAGGAGTGGTCCTTAAATCAGTTGGTACAACTCCCTTTCTTTTTCCTTTCTCCTCAATCAGCTACTGACACGGCCCTACATACCTTGGATTATACAGGCAGCTCAGGTACATTTAGATACAGCTATTACTGTTCACAAGTCTGATCAGCTTTTTTGTTTCCTTTCATCCCAGGTCTCTGGGTTTGGCTATTTCTAAGCAAACCATCTCATCCCAGATTTCTAAGGCCACTTCCTTTTGTAATTCTCTTCACGGCAAGTCTGTTTCTGTTAGAGCTCATTCTACTCTGGCTGTCTCTTCTGGTGCCTTCAAGGGATTGGACACCACTTTCATCATTGAGGCTGCAACTTGTCTTAAATGCATACCTTTACTAAACATTACAAGTTGGATATGGCTTCTAGAGCCAGAGTAGGTTTTGCTGAAACAGTTCTTTAGGTATTTGTTGAGAGTTCTTCTCAGCCTTCCACCTCCCATTCCGTTTCTTGAACGGTTTTACTCTCCCTCATACTTATGAATACTGTAACAGTTATACAGAACACAGTACAGTTGTGTAAAAATCTTACCTCAACAGTAGATGTCCTTCTCTTCGCTGTTGCAGAATTTGGTCACTCCTGCATCCCCCCCTCATTTGATTGTGCATGGACTCCTTTGTCCTATGATGCTTGCTCTCTACTGGGGCAAGTCAGTTCTGGGTAGACACATCCGTACATCTCTTGTACCCTATTTTCTATGCAGGGAGCATAAAATGTGACATATGGCACAAACAAGATCTAATGTATACTGCCCAAGCACCGGGCTGCCTGAGACAAGATATCCCTTATATTTAGGAACACTGCAATAGTGGAGAACACATCTATTGTTATTATTGTGTAAAATCTTACCATACTTTTCAAAGTCTCAACAGGTCTGCCAAGAAGCAGTAAATCAAACTAGTCAAAGTAAAGGAACACTTGAGAAATTCAAGTACTGCACACAAGGCAACACCTTTTACAATACTAATGGCAAAACAAATGGACAGGAGTACATACTGGATAGTGCACACAAGGAATACATCATTAGCATGTTTTGGTATGCTAAAATCCCTTGTGTGGCATATTTTAAAAACTTCTAAAAAAAAAAAACGTCGATAGTGCATAGCCATTCTAAAATTTGTTTCATAACTGTTCCCCTTAAATATGAACTTTACTGAACCCTTTTTACACTCACGTGAATTAACAAATGACCATGTTTAGAAACAGACCTTCTAAATGCACACCAACAGCCACCTGGAAGCAAAAGCCAAAGCCAAGAACAAGAGGGAACTGGTTCAGCAAAGGAAAAAAATCCCTCTCCTCCTCTTCTTGGCTCATGTCTTTGGGATGTAGAGATCTTGTCAAGTCCTCCAAAGCCAATTATGAAGAAAATATAGCCTCTTTAGCCAAAAATAATAATCAAAAGGCATTCTTTAACTACATCTGAAATCTACAAGGGAATAACCAGCTATGTGCTGAACTGGTTGCGGGAGGCACCACCCATACTCAACGTGATGCAATAGCCGACCTGCTAGTTGACAGACTTGGAGCAAATTCACCACTCTGTCCCCTCCAGTCACTCCTAAAGTATACCTGCCACCTCAGCCTATTATCTCAGAGCAGGTTATTCTGGCCCTCTCCAAGGCCAAAAAACACAGCAACGATGGGACCAAACATCCCAGGTTGCCTATTAAACAACTTAAAACATGACCTAACAGACCCACTTGGATCCCTGTTTAACAACAGCCTGTGATCTGGCTATGTTTCAGCAGAATGGAGGACAGAAACAGTAATCCCTCTGCACAAAGGGGGGCCTATCCTGACCTAGCCAAGGCATTTGGCATAATACTCCACACTCTGGTATTCTAGTGTTCTCAATGGAAGCCACAATAAAGAACATATTATTCAAAGGGGGTATATTCCAGGGTGACTGTCACCATTGCTATTCTACCTTACCATACCATTAATATTAAGCTGTTTATTTAACACAGTGCCACATGGCTACAAGTTGGAAAAACAACAAAAACAGTCTTATCTTTTACTTGTCTTTGTTGAACTGTAACTGTCAAGAGGAACTGAAAGCAGAGCAACTGGTTGGTTGATAAAACTTTTCGCAAAAAATTTATCATGTGTCAAATTGGAATGTCATTTAAAAAAAAAAATGTGCAAAAAAAAAAACTAAAAGGAAAAGGAAACATCAAGGACAAGAATGCAATATAAAAGAACTTGAGCAAGAGGGAGTGTATAAATACTTGGGAATTTATGAAGGATCAGCAATAAAACATTAACAAATGTGAATAAAAAGTACTTTAGAAGACAAATGAATCCTGAAAACAGCACTGACATCTAGGAACACGATCCAAGCTATAAATCAATTTGCTCTTCCTTTCTTAACTTATAGTTTTGGAGTGATTGACTGGCCCCAAAAAGTGCTGGATAGATTGGATATTAAAATAAGGATGCTTCGTGCTTACCAAATGATTTATAAAAATCAGTGTATACCAAGATTATATATTCCTCGTTCGGAAGAAGGGATGGGCCTCCTTGAAATTGATTACATGTACAGATCTGCAATCGTGGGACTCCACACACTGACCTCAAGATCCATATTAGTGAAAGTTTTGAAACATGAGGAGAATAAATCCAAAATGACGTCTCTGCTTAATTTAGCAGAAGCATATCAATGTCAAGCAGGAATGGAAATCAAACCAGAAGTGGATAAAAAACAGGGAGGAACTGAATGTGCCAAAAAAACAAAACACAAGGTGAAGGACCAGATGAGAAGGCAAGAAATGTGGAAAAAACATAAATATAGTTGCAATTATAGAAAACTTCAGGAAGAGCCTGATATTAATCAACAAAACCAGGAATGGTTAAGGAGAGATGAATTCAAACCAAGAAATGAAAGGTTAATATTGGCAGCCCAAGATAGTGGGGCTACATACACGCTGGTTTACAAAGTCCATTGAACATGTGGGAGAAACAGACATATGTAGGTTTTGTAAAAATGAATTGGAAACAGGTCACACACTGCTGTTGGTTGCGACGCACTAATGGCAGACTGACTGTATACTGCAAGGTATAATGTGGTGAGACTATTACATTGGAGATTGTGCAAACATTATGGCATCAAAGTGGCTGAAAAACACTGGAAACATGAGCCACAAAGAATCATACAAAATGAAGTTGATATCACATGGGATCATCCAATACCAATAGTTCAAAAGATAGATGCTAGAAAACCGGATATAGTGGTCCAAGAAAAGACAACAAAAGTAGCATTGATCATTGAAATCTCCACACCCAGTGACTAGTGTCTTGCGTACAGAAAGACAGTCATAAAATACCTGGATCTGCAGGCAGAAATGACAGCCATGTGGAAGAAAGATACCCAGACAGTTCCAATAGTAGTAGAAGCAACGGGTCTTATAAAAAACAATTTACAATCATATTTAAATAGGTTACCAATTCATGCAACACCATACGAATTGCAGAAGTCATTACTGGGCACATTGCGGGTGCTGCGTAGAACACTTTTGGCTGACAAAGAGTGAAACAATACTAATTTCATGAACTTTAGTCGTCCTTTGACTCAGGAATGGGGTCCATTCCTGTCATGGTATTAGAAATCCAAAAAACTTGGAGAAATCAAAAATGGCAGAAACAAGCTGGATCACCAACAGGACACACTGTCAAAGTCTGACTTCAGCTCTAGCAAAAGATGAGTCCGTCACCAATGGCATACCACAGGGTTCTGTGCTAGGTCCCTTACTGTTCAGAATTTCTCAAGTCCAGGCAAAATTTGGCAGCCTGTGGCTGACCAAGTTCATGGACGGTTGCACATGGGAGCAACCATTGCTTCCCCAATGATGTTAAATATACTGCAGGCAGGGTTAACAGACAAATAAATGGTGCCAAAGTCACAGATTAAAGATAAATGCAAACAACTGCAGTATTCCCTTTAGGAGAGCAGACATCTCTGCTAATTACTTGAGACAGCAGCCCCCTAGGTGTAGACTCAGTGGTATGATATCTGGGTACCGACAGCAATCTGAACTGTGACCATCACATATCCACAGTACTAAGGAAATCCTGTGTGGCCATCTTGTAAGCTGAGGCATCACATCTAGATCCAAGGATGTTAGACTTCCGTGGTGGTGCAGCAGTTGCGTTGTTGCCTCACAGCAAGAGGTTCTCCCATTCGATTCTCGGCTTGGGTTGGGAGTGCCTTCTGTGTGGAGTCTGCATGTCCTCCCCGCAGTCGAGTGGGCGTTCGAAAGACATGTGTTGAATGGGCGTGCCTTTCGTTGAAGGCTGGGCGTCGGGCTAGCAACTCGACACCATAAAAAAAAAAAAAAAAAAAAAAAAACAAACCTGCCAATCATTAGCGGACTGGAGTTCCGCTGTGGTGACCCCTAACCAGAAAAAGCCGAAAGACAAACAACAAAAACTCAGCCCTCAGACCAATAAGTGATGTACAATGCTCCCTTTTGCCTGTACCCCATATGACACCTGCAACAAAAATGGAGACCACAGAGGTTTCTCACAAAGAAATTACAGGGTACACAATACAATTCTTATGTGGAAAGAATGAAAGCTCTGTCATTGTATTCGGTCTTCTGCAGATGCTAAAGGGTGACCTGTGCCTGGCTTATATGGCCGTTTCTGACCCAGCCTAAAAAACTGTGGCAAGGACAATAGACTTTGTGGTACTACAATATTATCCCCCCTCTTTATATCTAATACTGCTCTGTTAGTTGTGGAATCCTTCAAGTTTTTTTCTCCCGGGACTTGAAATGGGAGACCAATGTACGGCCCATCATAAAAAAGGCAAAACAGCGAATGTACTTTGTGATAGCCGAGGAAGTTCAACCTCCCACAGGAACAGTTTATTCAGTTCTATACAGCAGTCAGAATCTGTTCTCAGCTCATCCATAACTGGCCAGAAATGCAAACTGCACTATCATGACAAAAATAGGTTACATCGAATAGTTAGGTCTGCCGAAAATATCACTGGTGCTAGTTTGCCCTCCTTACAGGACCTGCAGTATTCCAGAGTCATGAAAAGGGCAGGAAAAATCCTCACTGACCCTTCACATCCAGGTCATCATCTTTCTGAACCATTACCATCAGCCAGCCGTTCTAGATTAATACGCACCAAAACAAACAAATTCCACAGGCCATCAGTTCATAAATGGTTAACTCAACTTATTAGGCTGGGGTATTCTTTTTCCCCAAGCCTCCAAGGCTTCTGCAGTATTGTTTACATATTAATACCAGTTTCTTTCAGAGTTTCAGCATTCCTTGTACTGAGTTGCACTTTGCACCTTGTATGTATATTTATTTCTGTCTTGTTCTCAATAGCTGCTTATATGCTGTTTATGTAATTCATACTTGACGGTCACTGAAACTGGAGTCAAATTCCTTGTATGCATGTGTACTTGGCCAATAAATGCGATTCTCATTACATTCTGACATTTGTAAATCAAACTGCACGACGGTCACTCATTCCAGAGATTTTAACCTAACCTCTGACATGAACAGGTCAGGCTGGAGAGAGAGATGCATCTCCCAGAGACTGGCACTTTGCTCCTCAAATGCAAACTAAATCAATGGAAGGTGACACCAGATTCACTCCTGAGGTGTTGATCATGTTCCTACTGGACAGAGGAAGTCGGTATCAACTACCATAGACCCTTACTTCTGCAAACTTCACTCATCTAACTACCGACAATTGGCACAACTCGGGATAAACATGGCTTGGCTTTTAAGGGCTCTAGGGATGTTAGCCTATTAGCCTTCTATAAACCTACAAGACAATATAGTGTCACCTGCAATACCCTCGACCAACCAGAGATTCCTGATAATGTTTTTCCAAGCTCCTATGGAGACGAAAACCTACATTCCACCTTGTCACTGAAAACCACTGAACATGTCAAAAGCAGGACCAGAGCTGTTCAGCAAGATAAGAGGTAAATGGTACTAAAGACTGAGCCACAATGATACAGAAGCTGCCCAAAAAACAGTGCATCATGGAGCTGAACAAAACATTTCAGCAATGAACCCCTACCCAGTAAATACAGAATCCAGGTAAATACTGCTGGGAGGCACGAGTACTCACAACATAACAGTAGCTTACAGCTCCAAAGAGATGCACGGTCTTGTACCTGAAAAGTAACAGATTCTTACAGATGACTGGCTAGCCACACTTGCTCTTTTTGACAGATGACTGCTCAAACATTTAGAGAGACTAGTGACCTCATAGCAGCTGTGTGAAATTAACTGTGGATGAATACCCAGCCAAAAAACTTTACAGTCTTTGCCACTAACCGCAACACGTTGCAGCATAGAAGACATGCACTGCAATGAAATCATATCATGCAGATGATGTAGCCATAACACAAAAACACCTCAATATACATTCCACTAATTTTTCCACTGTAAAGCTTCTCACTTGCTCAATAAAAATTTAGTCTATAAGCTTAGTATCAGCAAATTAACATTCTTCTCGATCCGTATACAGTAAGTAGAAAAAACAGAATTTACGTGAGGAAGAGGGGTACTGTGATGGTAAGGAGCTCACAAACATATCACCCTGGCGACTCACATTTGTCATAAGTTCAAAACAATGGCAAAAATGCCAAACTAAAAATCCAAAAGAAGTGGCAAAGTCGGACACTAATTTCTTGGAAAATAGTGTAGAAAAACGTCTTGAATTTAAAAGACCGCTTGCAACGGGGTATAATCAGTTCCTTCACAAAAAGTTATCACAAACTCAAATGAAAGATTGGAGCTGGTATAGACTGCCCTGCAGTGGGTCCCTAAATTCACTTACCCAAGGTTGTCCTAGCCATCAAATAAACCAGAAAGTCCATTCAAAATGGTTTCCAACAGGAGCTTCTTCCTTACAGGGGGGGGGGGGGGGTAGCCTTGCTTGCCAAATTAAGTTTCATAAATAAGGTTAGCCTTCTCCACTTAGCATTGCTACCTTACAGCAAGAGGTCCTTCAGTTTGATTCTCGGCTAGGGTGCCTTCTGTGCGGAGTCTGCATGCCCTCACTGCAGTTAACTGGGTTTTCTCCAGGTGCTCTGGTTTGCTCCCACATCCCAAAGACATGCTGAAGGTGGATTCAACACTCAAAATTGGTCACAGGAGTGTGTGTGCCTTCTATGGAAGGCTGGGCATCAGGCTGGCAAATCAACACCTTAAAACTCCACTGCCAATCTTTCTCCGAACTGTTGTTCCACTGTGGCGACCCTTAACAGGAAAAGCCAAAAGGAAAAGAAGCCAAAGAAACAAGGCTAGCCTTCTAGATATGCAAGATGCATTTGGAGGACCAGCCAATTCAGAGCAGTGCTTAATACGACACTACTAAGTGACGGAACAGTAAAAACCCACAACTTGAGAATGCTAAAAAGATTCAAATGGAGTTTCTCTCAGACATCAAATGGTTTCACTCCCATGAAGGGAGAACTGGTTTCTTGGAGGGGAAAGAATCCCTTAAATCTTACTGTAAAAGTAGTGCAATAAAGATTCCTTTGGAAGACCAGCAGTAGAAAATGAAGCATGTTACGGTTAGAACAATCACAAGCCAGAGACACAAACCTACTTGCTCAATTTGACTACACTGCAGGCAAAACACCTTTTTCTATATGGGGTGAAGACTCAGACTTCTTGTCCACTGTTAACATCACAGATGAGCAAAAATAAGTTACACCTTCTGAAATGGGTCTAAAATGCTACTTGAGGGATGCCCAAATGCAGCAGCCAAAGTATTGTTCTTCTCCATCCAAGGGCACCACCACTAAAACAAAGCCTCGGGAGATCCAAGCAGCTGCTGGCAGACAGACTGAGAATGGAAAGAGTCATCACGTGTGAAAACCTCACATTTGAAATCTGAAAGGTTGTTCACATTCACAAAGTCCAGTGAACAATTATCCAGGACTGAGAAAACACAAGAACACGGAGGGACATGAAAGAAGAACACGGAGGGACAGGAAAGCAAGACACCAATGTCCACTATTTTTTTGGGGGGGTTTGAAAGGATTACCCAGTCAGGTTTTGTAAGGAAACCTTACGATAGCTACTGCTCAGTGTTGAAGAGGTTTGTGTACTAGGTTAATGGCCCTGGAGCCTTTACAAGCCTAGCCCATAGGATTGCCCTTCTTTGCTCTAACAAACAAACAACTTCAAGACAGGCTACAGTATTAGTCATCTTGTTAAACAATTAATAAATCAATGTAAATAAGGCAGTGCCAAATATATTCAAAGAGAAATACAGGCAAAGGCATCCAGATATGGAAAATGTCACCATAAAAAGTACCACAAAGAGGGAGTGTAGAAGAGATTAGTAAAGTAGTAGTTTAAAAAACAGAATTTGAAGTTACGGAGCATCTGCGAAGTGAAGGATTTGGTGTAGGTCTAACACAGGTTACATCACAGCATGATGAGCAAGTCCCCAAAGTAAGGAGAAGCAGGTAGATCAGGAGACCTATGAAGAAATACAGACATGGGAAAGAGATTTAATATGGTACAATATTTATGCAAAGGAGGAAGCAAAAACTAACTAATACAAAAAGAACAGCACCAAAGATATCAGAGGAGAAATACAGGTCAAGGAATCTGGACATGGAAAACATTACAATACAAAAAAATAAGAAAGAGGTAAAGTAGAAAAGGAAATTAGTAATAGAGAAGTTACAGAAATAGAGGTAATGGAGTACCTGCGAAGTGAAGGATTCAGTGTAGAAACTCTAATTCAGAAAGCACCACAACAGGTTAAAGCAGTGGATATCCAAATTAAGGGGAAACCAGTGGAACAGGAAGCAACTGGTCATGTCCCATATGAAGATATTTTGGAGCTTTTCACAGGAAACCAGTATAAAAAATGTTCACTTGAAGCTGGACAGCAAGGGAAGGAACAGAAAACAGACGCAGTCCATGTTGAGGAGTGGTAGGCCAGTGAGTTCCCATACAACAGAGCAACAGATAGCAGAGAATGAAATTGAAGAGAAGGTGCTACAGGAAGATGCTATAGAACTTCCTCTAGCATGCCCACAGGAAATAGAAAACAAAAAAGTGTGCCCTCACTTTAGAAGAAAATGAGCTAAGAGAAGAGTTGCTCGATTTTAGAGACAGACATATTGAAATACTACAGAAGGTCAATAAAGCCCAAAAAGTCAGAAGTTTGATAAACAAATTAAATACAGTAATTAGGCCTGTTCATAGAGATCCATGCGATATAACAATTAAACAGGACATGTTACTGTGCAGCTAAGTTAACTGAAAAAGTTCTACCACAAAAACAGAGGGTAGTAAGGGAAAAGAAGGGGAGAAATAGGTACTTCCACGATGGTATTTTAATAGAGAAAACTATACAGCAATTACGACAAGGAGTGTCACTTTTAGAATGCAGAAGAGGTAACAGATCAACAAAAATACTAAGACGTAATAAAAAGCAATGTGCAGTATTAGAACAGACCAGGATCATGCAAAAGCAAATAAACTCAAAACATCTCAGCACAGGCGGAAAAACCTAGAAGATATGCAGATAAATATAAAGGAAAAGTACAAAATAAGCAATTTATTGAGGACACCAAAAAGTCTTGCAGAGAATTGGGAAACAAAGTAAAGGAACTGAAAGACCACCAAACAAAGAAGAAATAGATGCATTTTGGAGAAGTATTTATGAAAATCCTGTGGAACATAAAGATGCTAAATGGATATAAAAAGTAAAAGCATAAGAAGTTTATGGGTACAGAATACGAAATGAGATGAAGTAACAGCCACAGAGATTGAAACAAGAAACAACGTTAAGAAAAACCCCAGTCCCAGATGTAGTATCTAACTACCGGTTAAAAAGTATTGACATCTTTGCATAAAGATTTAGCCATGGGTAAGAACTATTTATATGTACACCCTGAACAGACACCACCCTGGCTAACAGGAAAAACAATGCTCCTGCTTAAGAGTGAACCTGTAAGCTACCCTAAAAACCATAGGCCAATAACTTGCTTTCCCTATAAACTATACATTAGAATTGATGCCGGCAGAGTTTAGTCATTTAGAAGAAAACTCAATTATGGCAGTAGAACAAACGGGCAATAAAAGA
Organism: Protopterus annectens; assembly: GCF_019279795.1. Lineage (NCBI taxonomy): Eukaryota > Metazoa > Chordata > Ceratodontiformes > Protopteridae > Protopterus > Protopterus annectens. Next base: position 246,581,515 of record NC_056739.1, on the reverse strand, counting down.
AAGTCATATGGAACAAAAGATCATAATGGAGAACTGTAAAAAGGGGTAGAATCCAAGTATGGCATGGATAGACTATAAAAAAAAGCATTTCGTAGTATCCCACATTCATGGATAAAAGTGCTTAAAAGTGTACAACGTACACCCTACACAGACTACATTACATTACAGTGACCATGAAACAGTGGCAGACCACTTTGCAATTAAACCATGATAAAAGGACAAATTATTCTTCCATGGATAAAATTCAAAGGGAGATATTCCAGGGTGACTGTCACTGCTGTTATTCTGTGTTGCCCTTAACCAATTAAGCTGTCCATTTAATTGAAGCCAGGACTATAACTTGGCTCCTAGAAAACAACAAAATGTAAAGACTTCTCTTTGTCTATGATTTAAAACTGTATAGCTCATCAAATGAACTGAAAGCACAAATGCAAGTTGTCAAATTTTCAGATGATACAAGAATGTCATTTGGTTTTGATAAATGTGCAAAAGCAACCTTAAAGCAGGAAAACACCACCACCAAGAAATCAGTTTGGGACATGCATGTGATATAAAAAAACTTCAGCAAGAGGGAGTGTATAAATATTTGTTAACTGATGAAAGATCAACAATAAATCACAAACAAATGTGAACAAAACTTAATAAGGAATACTTTAGAAGACAATTCTGAAAATAAGCACTGACATCTACGAAAAAAATTCAAGCCATAAACCAATTTGCTCTTCCTGTCCTAACTTGTTTAGGGGCCAATCACTCCAAAACATGTTGGATAGATTTAGACAGTGTTATGGACACGACCAGCTTATTAAAATGCATATTAATTTAAGTTTATTAATCATACTATGATTGTTTAAAAGCAAATATAATTTGTATGCAGGGCTGAGAAAAATACAGCTTCATAAGCTACAGTATTACTGTTCATTTTAAACTGCATTATTTTAGTATGTAATAAGAGAATAGTACGTGTTGCATGAAGTGAAGCATGTAGTTATTACAAAAAGGAATTTGGTAGCCTGAATCCTCCAGTTTAGGAGTGCATTGTTGTAGGGTAGGTTTGAAACATCCACGGTCAGAAACAAGACCCCTTGGAAGCAGGTGAATCATGTATAGGAAGGTGTTCAATGTGAAGTCTGAGGCGAAAATCATGAGGGATGAGGACATTTGCCAAGTTTTCTATAGGACACAGTCATTGTAATGTAATGTAAGTGCAAGACTAGGTTTGATAAGAAAAATGTGGTTTGTCTCTGTTCAGAGAGACTATTTTGACATCTGCTATGAAGACTCCCAGCATTGTAAAAATAAAATCTGTTTGCACATCCTGAAGTGTTGTTCCTGACTAAAGGCATACAAGGTAAATTTCTTAACGTTATTTATTTATGACTAAAAATTTGGTGCCGTTCTCTGGATCTGAACTTTGTTACTGCTGCAGGGCAGGTCTGGAATAGGGCCCACAGATTTTATGTGAATTCCACACTGCTTTGTATGGAATAATCAGACTCCGATGTGCAGCTATTCAGGGTGTGCAAACATACTAGCCTTGGCAGGGAAATTGTTTTGTAGGGGGAAAGGGGTTCGTTTGAGTTTTTCTTTTTTTTAGCAAATATAACTGCATAACTGTGTTTGTAGTACAAGTGCATGACTGTGTTTTTGTTTGACGGTGGTTGAAAGATATACAAGTAATAGTGGGAGGACCCCACAGTAAAATGAGTACAGTAAATGTATGTGCACATACAGTAAAAGACAAATTAACACAAGGAGGCACCTTGTGTCGAGGGCAGAACCCTCAGGATTGAAAGGTAAGAAGTATGAGAGATGTTTTTATTCTGTCAATGTATAAACTAATTAGAGAAAGAAAAAGTCAAAAGCCAAGTTCATGAGCCTACCGCACGATTGGGACAGACTATAAACAAATTCATGAGCCTACCACATCACAGAATGTAGAGGTTTGCGTTTGTTAAAATAAATTCATGAGCCCAAAAGCACGTTGGGACTTAACAGTGTGATTGTGGTAAAGTACCCTCAGAGGGTCCGAAAGAGTGTTCAGTTCTGGACACAGTACCTATCTGCACCATTATCCCAAACGCAATGCTGGAGCTGTAACTTTTGAGCTCACGCAGGATGAAAGCAAGGGGGTGCTGTGGGAAAAGGCTTGTGGTAAAGTACCCTCAGAGGGTCCGAAAGAGTGTTCAGTTCTGGACACAGTACCTATCTGCACCATTATCCCAAACGCAATGCTGGAGCTGTAACTTTTGAGCTCACGCAGGATGAAAGCAAGGGGGTGCTGTGGGAAAAGGCTGATCAAAACCTCTCCTCTGTTGCTGCACGGTGACAGACTACCTACCCTTCCCTCCCTGTATGGTGTGTGGATTACTACAGTTATTTTCTGCCTTTGGAACTGCCAGAATCCAGAGTTGTAAGGCAGCATTTTTATTATTACTTATTTATAAAATAAGAAAAATGGGAGCAAAGATAAGCAAGCAAGATCAAATCCCTGAAAAGGGAACACATGCATATTTTATGTATGCAAAGGAAAGTTGTAAATATCTGTATGACTGGTTTCACCTTACTAAGAATTGTGCTGATGGGGTATTTCCATTAAACGGAACTTATAAGACTAAATTGCTGACACTGAAAGGCATTTTAGAAGAAAAAAACAAAGCAAAGCAAAGTGAGTAACAAATGTCAGTATTTCATTTTTGGTATACTAAAGCTCTTGAAAGGAGAGAGAGTCAGCATTAAGGGGGTTACAGAATGCTAATAAACAACTGTTGCAGCAAGTAAATAGACCAGTAAAAAGGGATCCCTTTATTCAGCCTTAACAGGTTTGGAACAAACCTAAAATGGCCAAAAAGCAGAAACGTCTAAAGAGGATAATAATCCTCCAGTAGCTACTGCACCCCACCCCCATATGTACTGGTACAGGTGGCTACTCTACAAGATTCTGCTGTTTCTCAGACCTCTGCATTTTTTGAGCACAAGGTCAGCATGGTACTGTTACATCTCTACGTAGTTCTGCTGTTGGCTCTCATCTTTAGAACAGCATCCACAGTTAAAAGGTTTTCCTTTCTTCTTCCTGTCATTCTCAACAAGCTTTTACCTTTGCAACAGGAGCACTGGTGTTTGACACTCCTGTGGCTCAACACAAGCGCTCACATGATAGGGTAGGAAAAGAGAGTACTGCCTCTGCAGACAATTTTTTTGGCACCCAAGGGGATAAAATGGGGGGGGGGGGCTAATTCTGATTTGCATACTATGTCTAAATGCTCTTTTAACTGAAAGAGAAAAAAACATCCATAAAGGTTTTAAGGAGGAATCGGGGGGGGGGGGGGGACTATTACAACCCTACTTCGACAGATTTAAACCAGATGCTTCGGAAAGTTACTCCAATAAAATAAGAACACAGTTACTTGAAAAGGCTAAAATCAATTTTATTCCCACAGGAAATACAATAATAAATAAAAGGATAGCACTGGTAAATTACAAAAGTGTGTCAGGCATGTAGGCAAAAATAAAGAGAAAGCCCCTGCAGATTATTTGAGTCATCTTAAAACAGTGTTTGCTAAACATTTAGAAATGCCAGATCCAAATGAACAAGCTAAACCAGCTATTGCAGCTGCCTTTATGCAGGGTTTGCAAACCCTGTACAAAAAAATCAAATGAAACAAGTGCTTATAGACTGGCAGGAAAAATCACCATACTGACTATGGCAGGGTAATAAAAAGTACACTTGTGTACCTACCATAAATGTAGATGTGTGTATTCACTGTTGCAGTCATTACAATTGGGTTATCCTGCTGGCAGGCTACCCTCAGTCGGCCCGAATTCCAAAGTCTAGGTCCGGCGTCGCTTGCTGTCGCCTCTTCCCTGACATCAGTGAGCCAGGGGTATAATAATTGCAGCCGACGCCATTTTCTTCAGTTTTTCTTGCCCCAGATGTTAGGTGCCCCTAAAAAGGTAGGCTAAATTATGCCAATAAGCATGCATACAGAAAAAAACAACTTTTCCTTCATCTACAAGCAAATACACCACATAGGTTGCACAGAATAGAGAAGTAGAGATAAGTCCCAGCAAAGAGAAAGGGGGATGGTGGAAGGGGAAAGTACAGTTTTGTACCTACCATAAATGTAGATGTTCGAGTGCTAATACATCTGCAGTCATAACAGATGGGTTATCCTGCCGTCAGGCGGGTCCTCGGTCGGCCGAATTCTAAAGTCTAGGTCCGGCATCGGTTGTCGTCGCTTCTTCCCCGACGTCAGCGTGGCAGGGGTATAAGAGAGGCAGCCGACGCCATTTTCTTCAGTTTTTCTTTCCCCAGATGTCAGGTGCCCCCCAGAAGGAAGGCAAACATAATGTTATACAAAGATGCAATGTTGATAAATCAAAAACAGTAGTTGCAAGCAAAAACACCATAAAAGAATACCCAAAAAAGGTTATATGAAAAGTGTTTGCCATAAGGCCTGTCCTTAGAGGGGATGGAGGGAGGGAAACCTGGACTGCAGCTGTATTAGTACTTGAACATCTACATTTATGGTAGGTACAAAACTGTACTATGTTCATCGTGCATACAGCTGCAGTCATAACAGATGGGTAGAATCCCAAAGCTAAGTAAGGGTGGTAGGCACTAAGTGGAACTAGGAGGGGCTAGGATGCCCTGCAGGACTGCTGTGGCAAAGCCCGCTCTAGATTTTGAGTATAGTGGGAGGTGATGGTGCTTGGAGAAAGTGTGCACTGAACTCCAGGTGGCTGCTTCCAAAATGTCCTTGGTAGGGACCCCCCTGAGGAAGGCTGCAGAGGTAGCTGTGGCTCTGGTGGAGTGGGATCTGATGCATGCAGGCACAGTTTTTCCATGAAATGAGCAACAAAAGCGTATGCAGTGGGCTATCCATTTTGAAATTGTCTGTTTGGAAATAGCCTTTCCCTGAGCACCTACAGCATAGGACACAAAGAGTTGCTCAGATTTCCTGAATGGCTTTGTTTTGTCCAAGCACCTACAGCATAGGACACAAAGAGTTGCTCAGATTTCCTGAATGGCTTTGTTTTGTCCAAGTAGTAATGAAGTTGTCTGTGAATGTCCAAGGAAAGTAGTAATCTTTCCCCTTTGTTTTGTGGATTAGGATAAAAGGTAGGTAAGTGGATAGTCCGATTCAAAGCTACACTGGATACTACCTTTGGCATAAAGGTAGGATTGGTTCGTAAGGAAACTCTGTCCTGATGGAAAATGATGAATGGTTGCACAGCCATGAGGGCCTGTAGCTCCAAAACCCTGCGTGCTGAGGTGATAGCCAGAAGAAAGGCTGTTTTCCATGACAAGTACTGTAACTCTGTTGAAGAAGCTGGCTCGAAGGGAGGAAGGGTCAGCTTTTCCAATCTGATTGAGGTCCCAAGCAGGGACTGGTGGTTTCCTTGGGGGTTTTATATTCTTTGCCCCTCTGAGGAACTGCCTTAAGAGAGGGTGAGAGAATAAAGGAGGATCTGTGTTGTATTGTGCAGAAATGGCTGAAGCGTGGATCTTGATGGAGGAGAAGGAAAGTCCATTGTTTAACATCTCAGCTAGGTACTGTAAAATTTGAGGTATATTTATTACCCAAGGATTCTGTTCCTTTTCTTGATTCCAGGCACAAAATCGTTTCAATTTGGTGGAGTAGGCCTTTCTAGTAGAAGGTCTTCTGGCCTCCAAGATGACATCATGCACCTCCTTGGAGAGGAGAAACTGTTGGGAAATCAAGGAATTCTCCATGCAGCTAGATTTAGAGTGTTGAGATGGCTGTGAAGGGTTTTGTAGTTGTGCTGGGACAACAGAAGAGGGACTAGAGGTAGGATCCATGGTGGGGAATGTGTCAGGCTCTTCAGGAGCAGATACCAGTGTTGTCTTGGCCAGTCTGGAGCAATAAGAATCATTTTCGGCCTCTCTGCTCTAGCTTTTAATAGAACTGTGGGCAGCAGAGGAAGAGGCGGGAAGGCATAGATTGTCAATGTTGCCCAATTGAAGGAAAGTGCGTCCACTTTCCAGGCCTGTGGACGATAGGTCCTTGAACAAAATTTTTTTTCAACTGGCAATTTCTGTGGGTAGCAAAGAGATCTATGTCTGGCTGTCCCCATGCCCGAGTTATCTTTGTGAAAACGTGAGGATGCAACTTCCATTCGTGTGGATCTGTCATATTTCTGCTTAGGTTGTCTGCCAGTGTGTTTTCCTTCCCTGGCAGGAATTGTGCCTGTAGTTGAATTTGCATTTCCAGTGCTGTGTTCCATAGGGTGATGGCTTGCCTGCACAGGGGGTATGAATGAGTTTCCCCCTGTTTGTTTATGTGCCACATCACTGTGGTGTTGGCTGTCCTTATCAATAGCTGGCCTGGATGCAGTATGTATTTGAAGGTCATAATGGCCTTTTGCACGGCTAGCATTTCCTTTTGGTTGATGTGAAGGTGCTTCTCTTTTCGGGTCCATTTTCCCTGAATGCACTGATCTGTCATGTGTGCTCCCCAGGCGTAGTCTGAGGAGTCTGTTGTGATGATTTGAGTCGCTTGAGGTACACAGAAAGGAAGACCTGTGTTTCTTTGACAAGCTTGAGTCCACCACAAAAATTCCTTTTGAAGGCATGGAATGAGTGAGATAATTGCTTCCAAGCTGTGGCTGTGTTGAGACCATAAGTTTTTCAGGTACCACTGAAGTTTCCTTATATGCAGCTTTGCACATGGGATTAGTAGGATGCAAGATGCCATGAATCCCAGAGCCTGCAGGATTTTCCTTGCAGTTAGCCTGGTGTAAGTTGCCATTTTTCTGAAGTATTGAGACAGTTGCCCTTGCTTGTCTGGCATGAGGTAGGCCATCTGGGTGGTTGTATCCAAGCTGGCACCCAGGAAAATTATTTGTTGAGAGGGTATTAGTTTTGATTTCTTTTTGTTGACTGTGTATCCCAGGAAGTTCAACAGTTTTATTACAAACGCCAGGTGCTGCAGTAGTATGTCCTTGCTGTCCGCTTGGATCAGGCAGTCGTCCAGATATGGGTAGATTTGTATCCCTTGTAGTCTGCAGAAGGCGATTACTGATGCCAGGCATTTCGTAAACACTCTGGGCGCAGTAGATAAGCCAAAGGGCAATGCAGAGAATTGGTAATGGGTTGAACCTGCAAGAAATCTGAGGTATCTTCTGCAATCTTGACTGATAGGGACATGCAGGTATGCCTCCTTGAGGTCCAATGTTACCAGCCAAGACTCCTTGCCCAGCATGGGAAGAAGCTGCTGTAATGTGAGCACCTTGAATTTTGGCACCTGTAGATATGTGTTTAGGATGGATAGGTCCAAGATAGGTCTCCAATCTTTGTCTTTTCTCGGTACCAGGAATAGTCTGGAATAAAACCCTTGACCTTGTTCTTTTGCAGGTACCTCTTGAATTGCTTTCATGTCCATGAGAGCTGAAACTTGTTTTTGTGCCTCTGCCCTTTGGTTTTGTGGCAGGTTTGGCATGCCTCTCATTTTTGGAAGGGTGTGAAAGTGGAACCTGTAGCCTCTGTCTATAATGTCCAGAATCCATTTGTCCTTTGTAACAATATGCCAATTTTTTGAGAATAATGTCAGTTTTCCGCCCAAAGGTGCTGCCATTAAAGCTTTGCTTGGCAGGTGTAGGGGGAAGTCATTGTGACTGTTTTCTAAAAGACTGTGATCTATCTTCTCCACCTCTTGGGGTTGGTGCTTGCCACTGTCTGGCTCTGAAAGATCCTTGAGGTTGCCCTCTACCCCTTGGGTGCCTGTATCTGCCCCTTTGAGGTCTGTCTGTGGCTGGAAAGGACCAATTCTTTGAAGGCCAGTTTCTGCTGAAACGTGGAGGCTGTACCTGCAGAAAATCTTTCACTGTTTGCATTGATTTCGCTTTTTCCTCCATTTTCTTTAGTACCTCCTCAGCTTTAACACCAAACAATACATCTTTTTGAAGAGGTGCATCTAATAGTTTAGCTTTGACATGATCTAGTAAGGATTGCTCTGAGCCAAGCATGCCTACGTATAACAGACCCCGTAACAGCAGCTCTACGTGAGGCCTCTAAAGCATCAAAACCACACTGCAAGGTATGTTTACCCACTTGCTCTGCACCATGCAACAAATCCTGCAACTCTTTTAAATCTGGTTGTTCTGGTTGTGTCATCTTGCTTTTCAGCTGAGATATCAAAAACTGTTGATACTTTAACATATGGAACTGACAGTTTAATGGCCTCATGGTTAAAGTGGCCGAGGTGTACACCTTTTTACCCCACCTTTCTAAAGCTCTGGAATCTCTCTCTGAAGGTAATGGGATTTTAGCAGTAGAGACCTTAATTCCCTTGGGACCCTGTGAAATTGTTTCTGGGTCAGCAGTATGGCTTTTATATAGGAACTGGTGAGAATCAGGAACCCGGTAATACCAGTCTGGTTTAACAGGAGCTGGAGGCAAAGAATCTGGATTAAGGCTGGCTTCTGCGTACACATCATCCAAAATATCTAAAACAGGATGGATAGCCAGAGGCCTATGCTGGGGAAGCAGAAGAAATTCCCTGAGCCTTTTCTTGGAACCTGAGTAATCTTGGCCTTCCCAGTGAAAGTGTTCCCTCAATGTATGCAGGGTTTCCCCAAAAGAGAAGTCCTCAGGGGGGGGAGACCGAGGGAATAGACTCCTCTGCATCAGAGTCTTCGAATGGAGAATAGGCATAATCCTGGTCCTCAGATAGTTCTGAGGTAATAGAAGCTTGATCTGAGGAAGGGTAGTCTTCCTCTAATCTGGGCCTTTTGTCAGAGGGGGGTTGTGAACCCCTGATAAGAGTAATCAAATCCTCAGCCATTTTAAGCATCTGTTTTTTAGGCATGGTGCCTTGAGAGGGGGTCTGAGGAACCGTTTTTTTGGTTTTCATGGCTGCTTTAGATTTAGTGAAGGCTTTAACAGAGAAGGAAGAAGGCCTGAAGACCCCTTGAAGAAATGGCAGGCCCGTCTAAATTCTGAGTTTCCCCGCCAGGAGTGTCGTCGGGATCTGTAGTAGGAATGGAGGCAGAGGAGCTTGCGACCTCGGGTACTGAAGACACCGGTAATCCATTGTCATCGGCACTCAGGGGCTGCGTAGGCGCCTCGCTGAGTACCGGAGAACCGGTAGTCGGCCTTAGCGTGGTTTCAGTAGGTGGTGCGGACCTCGTATGTCGGTCCTTATCTTTGCGTTTTTTGCTCAAAACTGGAGTCGGAGTATCCGACAACATAATATAATTAAATTTTTTGGCAAAAAAGTGAAGGGCAAACTCCGCCCGACGCTTAATAGTGAGCTTATTGAATCTAGCACAAAAACGGCAGGCCGAGACGTCGTGGTCTGGGCCTAAGCAAGGTATACAGAAAGAGTGGAAATCCTTATGCGGTATTTGCTTCCCACATGAAATGCAATTATTAACTTTGTCTGACATCGATCTGAGGCAAGAAAAGTTTCCCCAATGGGGTACTTAGCTTTCAAGAAGACTTCGGCTGAAATACTTTCGTAAATCTCAGGAGCTGGCCGACCAGCACTTGCGAACTGCTTCTGCTTCGGGCACCGTGCAGCAAGAAAGACTGAAGAAAATGGTGTCGGCTGCCTCTTTTATACCCCTGCCGCGCTGACGTCAGAGAAGAAGTGATTTCAACCGACACCGGACCTAGACTTTGGAATTCGGCCAACCGAGGACCCGCCTGATGGCAGGATAACCCATCTGTTAGGACTGCAGCTGTAGGCACGATGAACATCCTGGACTGCAACAGTGAATACACTCGAACATCTACATTTATAGTAGGTACACAACTTACTATGTTCATCATGTTTCACTATTGCAGTCATTACAATTGGGTTGAATCCTAAAGCTAAGTTTGGGAGGCTGGTGCTAAATAGGATTAGGAGAGGCTATCAGGCCCTGTAGAACTGCAATGGCAAAGCCTGCCCTGGATTTTCAGTAGAGAGGTAAGTGGTAGTATTTTGTAAATGTAAGCACTGAACTCCAAGTTGCAGCCTCTAAGATGTCTTTGGTTGGTACCCCTCTGAGGAAGGCTGCTGAAGTGGCTGCTGCTCTGGTTGAATGTGGCCTAATACCCTTAGGCACTAACTTGCCATGCTGAGAATAGCAGAAATGAATGCAGTGGCCTATCCACTTTGAAATAGTCTGTTTTGAGACAGGCTTTCCTTGTAATCCTGCAGCATATTCCACTAGAAGCGGATCAGTCTTTCTGAAAGCTTTGGTTCTGTCCAAGTAGAAACGCAGCTGTCTGCGAATGTCTAAAGAATGCAGAAGTCTCTCACCCTTATTCTGTGGGTATGGGTAAAAGGTAGGCAAATTAATTGTTTGGTTAAGGGCCACACTGGACACTGCCTTAGGCATAAATGTAGGGTTTGTCCTCAGAGAAACCCTGTCATGATGGAGAATAATAAAAGGTTCCACAACCATGAGTGCCTGTAACTCTGAGACTCATCTAGTGGAGGTTATTGCTAGGAGCAGAGCTGTTTTCCAGGATAAGAATTTTATATCAGCTGTAGAGGCTGACTCAAACGGAGGCAGTGTGAGTTTTTCCAAGACATACTTGAGGTCCCATGCAGGTATTGGAGCGGTCTTATGTTTTTTTGCCCCTCTGAGATACTGCTTTAATAATGGCTGTGAAAAAATAGGCAGATTTGTATTGTAATGAGCTGAAATGGCAGAGGCATGAATTTTAATTGATAAAAAGGAAAGGCCTTTATCCAGCATCTCAGTTAAGTATTGCAAAATCTGAGGAATATTTGGAACAATCGTGTCAATGCCTTGTGTCAGATTCCAGGCACAGAATCTGTTCCATTTTTCTGCATAAAAGATTTTTTCTGGTGCTAGGCCTCCTGGCTTCCAAAATAACATCCATCACTGCTTTTGAGAGAAGTGTGTCTTCAATGGCTACAGTATCCGCTATGCTGCCAGGTTTAAGGTCCTGAGTTGGCTGTGCAGTATCGGACTGTCTTGTTGGGTCAATAAGTGAGGAATTTGAGGCAATGTCCAAGATGGACCTTGAGACAAGCTCTTTAGGATTGGGTACCAGTGCTGGCAGGGCCAGTCTGGGGCAATCAGTATCATTTTTGTTTTTTCTAGTCTGACCTTGAGGAGTACCTTGGGAAGGAGAGGCAGAGGAGGAAAGGCATATACTGTTAGGTTTTTCCAGCTGAAAGATAGAGCATCCACTTTCCATGCTTGCTTGTGATAAGTCCTTGTGCAGAATTTCTGTAGTTGGTAGTTGTGAGGGGAGGCAAATAGGTCTATGCCCGGGCATCCCCAGTTCTTTGTTATCATGCTGAATACTTGTGGATCCAATTTCCACTCGTGGGTCTTAGTTCGTCTGCCAGAGTATTTATCCTTTCTGGCAGGAATTGTGCTTGCAGATGTACTTGATAAAAATCAATGCTGTGTCCCACAAGTTCATGGCTAGTCTGCAGAGGGGGTAGGAATGTGTGCCCCCCTGCTTATGTACCACATGACTGTAGTAGTGTCCATCTTTATCAGTAGTTGTCCTGGATGAAGTAGATCCTTGAAAGCTGTCAGGGCATTCTGTACAGCCAGCATCTCTTTTTGATTGATATGTAGATGCATTTGACTTGTGGACCATGTGCCCTGAATACATCTTCCTGCCATATGGGCCCCCCCCCCAGGTATAATCTGATGCATCTGTTGTCAATGTCTGCCTGGCTGTGGGTATGGTGAATGGCTGTCCTGTGTTGAGGTGACAGGCTTTTGCCCACCATCGAAACTCCTGTTGCAGGCAGGGAATGAGGGTAATTATTGTTTCCAGGCTGTTGCAATGTTGAGTCCAAACACTTACCAGTGAAGTTTCCTCATATGCAGTCTTGCACATGGAATTAGTAGAATGCAGGATGCCATGAAGCCCAAAGCCTGCAGAATTTTTCTTGCAGATAACTGGGACTTTGTTGCCAACATTTTGAAATAAGTAGTCAGTTGTCTTGGTCTCTCTGGCGTGAGATAAGCCATCTGGGCAGTTGTATTTAAGCTTGCACCCAGGAATATTATCTCTTGAGAGGGTACGAGTTTTGATTTCTTTTCGTTTACTGTGTACCCTAGACCTGTTAGGAACCTTTTTACAAAAGCCAGATGCTGTAGTAGAGTATCCTTGTTCTCTGCTTGAATAAGGCAGTCGTCCAAGTATGGATATATTTGTATTCCTCTGTCTGCAAAATGCAATTACTGGTGCCAGGCACTTTGTGAAGACCCTGGGCACAGTAGATAAGCCAAAGGGTAGTGCAGAGAATTATTAGTGCATTGAGCCAGCCATAAATCTGAGGTATCTTCTGCATGACTGCCTGATTGGGACATGCAGGTATGCCTCTTTTAGGTCTAAAGTCACAAGCCAAGCCTTGTTGCCCAACATTTTGAATTTTAGAATATCCAGGAATGTGTTTAGGGTAGACAGGTCCAGTATTGGTCTCCAGGCTTTGTCATTTCCGGGTACCAAGAATAGCCTTGAGTAAAATCCGATTCCCTGCTCTTGCTGTGGTACTTGTTGAATGGCTTTCAGGTCCATGAGGGATAGAACTTGTTTTTGTGCCTCTGCCCATTGATTGCATGGCAGGTTTGGCATACCGTTTGGCCTTGGCAGGGTGTGAAAGTGGAACCTGTAACCTTGAGATACGATATTTAAGACCCATTTGTCCTGGGTGTGATCCCGTGCCAATTTTGTGAGAAAAGTGCTAGTTTCCCCCCAAAGGAGCAGCCAGAAGATAAGTGCTTGGTGTTCATAGGGGAAAGTCATTGAGACAGTTTCCTGTATGGCTGTGATTTTTCCTCTCCACTTTTGGAGGTAGAAGCACCCCCATTGCTTAGGCCTGTAGGAGCCTTGGGGCTGGGATCTGCCTCTTTGTAGCCAGTCTGACACTGGAAAGGACCAATTCTTTGTAGGCCAGTTCCTGCTAAATCTGGGAGGCTGTACCTGTAAGAAATCCTTCACTGTTTGCATAGATTTAGCTTTGTCCTCCATTTTCTTCAACACTTCTGCTTTAACACCAAACAAGGCATCATGTTTCAATGGAGCATCTAATAGTTTTGCTTTAACATGATCAGGCAGATTCCGCTCTTTTAACCAAGCATGCCTCCTAATGACAGAACCTGCAACTGCGGCCCTGCAAGAGGCCTAAAGAGAATCAAAACCACATTGTAAAGTATGCTTTCCCACTTGTTAAGCTGCATTAAACAAATCCTGCATTTCTTTGTTTTCTGCACATTCTGAATTTGTCAACATTTTCTGTTTAAGCAGTGACATAAGATATTGCTGATATTTAAGCATATGGAACTGACAATTTAAAGCTCTTACAGCCAAGGTAGCAGAAGTATAAATCTTTTCATCCCATCTGTCCAGGGCCCTTGAATCCCTATCAGAGGGAATAGGGTTTTTTGCAGTGGAAGCCTTCACCCCCTTGGGACCCTGAGAAATAGTTTCTGGGTCAGCAGCATGGTTTTTGTAAAGAAATTTATGTGAATCTGGAACCCTGTAGTATCTGTCTGGATTTACAGGAGCTGGTGGTAAAGAGTCAGGAGATAGACCGGACTCTGTAAAAACATCTACAATGTCTAAAACAGGAGGAATAGCAAGGGGTCTGTGCTGGAGTAATAAAAGGAAGTCTCGGAGCCTTTTCCTGGATTCAGAGTAATCTTGGCTCTCCCAATGGAAATGCTCCCTCATATTATGCAGGGTCTCCCCAAAAGAATAATCCTCAGGAGGCGAGGCTGGATGCCTGTCCTTTTCCTTGCATTTTTTATAAACTCCGGTCGTCGGCTGTTCCGACGGCATTATATAATTGAATCTTTGGCCAAAGTAATGAAAGGCAAAATCGTACTGACGCTTAGTGCGTTGGTTAAATCTAGCACAAAACAGCTAGCAATGCCGTGGTCAGGGCCTAAGCAACGAATACAGTAAGAATGAAAATCCTTATGAGGTATTTGCTTCCCACAAGAAATACAATTGTTAACTTTTTCTAACATCGGTCTGGAGCAAGAAAAAAAGTTTCCCCAACGGGGTACTTAGCTTTAATGAAGACTTCGGATCCGAAATTCGATTTTGAAAATCTCAGGAGTAGTCAGCCGACCGGTACTTGCAAACTGCTTTTGCTTCGGGCACCACACAGCAAGAAAGACTGAAGAAAATGGCGTCGGCTGAATATTATACCCCTGGCACACTGACGTCAGGGAAGAGGCGACAGCAACCGACGCCAGACCTAGACTTTGGAATTCAGGCCGACTGAGGGTAGCCTGCCAGCAGGATAACTCAATTGTAATGACTGCAACAGTGAAACACGATGAACATCAAAAATAAATCTTAATCCCTTTGCTGCTACTGAATCAAAAAGGACCCTATGTTAAAACAGAAATAAATGCAAAGTCAATTCTATTCTTGGTGGAACTAAAAACATTAGGTCTGTATTAAAAGTTACTTCAGACAGTTAAATACCAGTATAGGAACAAAGTAAAGGCAGTTGGTGTAACAAATGCTACTGTTACATATCCTGTTTTAAAACCTATACCCATTTCTTTAGGTCTAATTGACAAGAAAGGCATTCTTTTCATGGAGTACAACTGTGCCAGTGAATCGTCTGTGTGAGCTGTGTGGTACAGTTTGCTGTACACCAGAGGGGGGTGTGTATCTAGATGTTCCGGCAGAATCAGTGGGTAAGTGTTACAATGCTTAGCAAAAGTTGGGAGGAGCCTTTTTGAAGGCATACAGACAACTAAAGACTGCTGCCTGATAATTTATGGGTTAAACATGCTAATGAAAATTCAGTACATCAAAATCTGCAAAACCAGTAAAAATAAAATTAAATCCATCAAAACCACTCCCTAGAGTTCCACAATATTCACTAAAGCCCGCAGGAAATCAAACCTGTAATTCAGTCTCTAATACAGCAAGAAATATTACCAGCTAAAAGTCCTTGTAATACTCATATTTTTCCAGTGAAAAACCCAGGAAAGGATACTTATAGATTTGTACAAGACTTAAGGGCTATAAGTAATGCTATAAGTAATGCAGTACTACCTACTTTTCCGATACAGAGTTGCATACCACCTACAGCTAGTTTGTCCAGCATTCTTTTCTATACCTATTCACCCTGACTGTCAGTTTCTGTTCGCTTTTACTTATCAGGGACAGCAATATACCTGGACACTGTTGCCACAAGGATATTCTGAATCTTCATGTGTGTCTTTCGGCTTTTCCCGGTTAGGGGTCGCCACAGCGGAACTCCGATTCGCTAATGACTGGCAGTTGATTTGTACGTACCGGCTTGCCAGACCTGACTCACAACCTTCAACGAAGGTACGCCCATTCACGCACGTCTCCACACAGAAGACGCTCTAGCGGATTATTTTCTCAAATTCTAAAACAGGATTCCGGGTGGGTCTGTGTTAGTACAATACATAGATGATTTACTAATAGCATCAAACTCCTTTCTGCAATGTCAACAGGATACCTTGCATCTTCTGAATATCCTTGCAGGAAAAGGACAGTGTCAACAAAAAATACAGCTGTAGTTATCCCTCAGGTACGTTATCTTGGTCATTTAATATCTCAGAGTAGGATCTTAAAAGCAGCTATCCCCTCACTCTGATTCATCTTTATTACTTAAAATGAAACTCATCCCTTCTTGACTGCATGTCAAACTAGATATGAACTTACACTTCTTTATGATCCATTTCTCTGATCCACTGTCCTGTTCTAAATCATGCATCTCTGTTGCCTACTGCTGAGAATGGTAAAGAGCATAATTGTGTGTGTGTAACTATTTGCTTTCTCCTATGGAGGACTTAAAGGACACTCCTACACCCAATGCTGACATGCATCTGTTTGTGGATGGTTCCTGTGAAAGAGATCAAACAGGAAAGTAGATCTTGGGAATAGCAGTGTGCACTGAGGAAACCATATTGTTGCAACAAAGATTAGAGGGTGTTCACTCTGCTGAAATAGCAGAGCTAGTGGCTTTGCAAAAAGCCTGTAGGTTAGCCAAGGACAAAAGGTGGCCAATATATATTTTTTTTTTTTACAGACCGCCATTATGCCTTCGGGGACTTTGGGCAACTTTAGAAAGGAGGGGGTTAACCTCTTCAAGAAATCAAATAAAACAATTCAGGGCACATAAAATTATTGTTAGATGCACTTTTGTTACCTAAAAAGCTGTCTGTAATAAAATGTGCCCATCAGAAGGGAATAGATGCTGTAAATAAAGGGCAATAACTTAGCAGACCAAGCTGCTAAATAAGCAGTAGTAAATTGTAAACATCCTTGCATGTTGACAGCAACAAACTACAACAGTAATGTGTTTAATTTTGCAAAGTTGTCAGCCTTTCAAGCTAAAGCATCACAGAGAAGTTCTGAGGTGGCTCAAGGATAGATGTAGAAAATCCTCTGATGGCATATGGTGACATCAAGACAGCCAACTGGTGGCACCTGCCTCTTTGCTACCTTACCTAGTAAGGGCATATCATCTACCGGCCCATACAGGTAAGAACTTTATTTCATTAAATTACCCAAAGTTGGTATACCCCTCATGTCTCCTCTCTGATACTTCAGTATGTACGTCTTCTCTCTGATACTTCAGTATGTACGTATGAAATTGTACTATATAACTAAAATATAATGTAAGTAAACATGCCAGCAGTAAGGCTGCATGTTTACCTCCACCTTGGGGACCTCTTGCTAATAAACAGCTGGATTTCATCCAGATGCCCAAGACTAATCCTTTACAATTTATTTTGGTGGTAGTGTATATGTTTTCATCATGAGTGGAAGCTTACCCATGTCGCAAAGTTGATGCAGTCAGTTAAAAAAAAAGATATCTGATTATATACAGAGATGTGGTATACCCAGCACTGTTAACAGTGACCAGGGAACTCATTTCAATAATACTCTGTTTAAAGAGTTATGTAAAGTTTTTAATACTAAGTTGAGTCTTCACTGTCCCAACCCATCCCCAGTCATCTGGAGTAGTGAAAAGGGTAAACAGGACCCTTACCATATAATTTCGAAGTTTTGTGCCAAAACCCACTTACAGTGGCCCGAAGCCCTTCCCTTTAGAGTATGAGGGCCTCACTGAATACCACAATGAAATTCAGTCCATATGAGATATTAATGAAAAGACCCATGGCCCTTCCAGCTACCCCTCCAGTAAAAAAAATGCTGATTTAACTTTGTCAGATGATACTCCAATTGTAGGAGACTCCTCAAAATTTTACAGCAATATCAAACAGCAAAAGCAGCGTTACCAAAGCCTCATGACCAACCCTGTCAAACTACAACTGGCTGACTGGGTCTACATAAATTTTCCAGAGGAAAAACTGCCTCAGTCCGAGTTGGGTCTTTTTCAGGGCCTGCTAATGACTGCAGTTCGCTGTGCAGGACTACCAATGTGGATACATTCATCTCATTGCAAGAAGACTTCTGTGGGGATCCCAGACGAATCATCGCAGCCAACAGAGGAGATCGAGGTGTGACAGATAAATCATCTGCCCGTCCATGATGAATCCAGTGACAACAGGTACTTTTGCTTTGTTTCTGCTGCTGTTCCCTTCTATAAACTGGTCGAGAAAAAACAGTTTCTTGCTGGTCCTTCGGCAATATGCCAAAAATCTAAACAAAACGAACTGCTGAACATGTTTGCACATACCTCATTATTCTAAGGCAGGGATTCCTATCCCTGCATCACAGGTGTCATTTGAAAAGGACCTTAATGACATCAGCTTAACCTGGCGTAACGTAATTGATTTTTCAAAGGTTGTGTTTCTTCAGCTTGCAACCACACATCATGGAGACAGGTGTTCTGCCAGAAATGGGACTTTACCAGTAGGGAAAAGCAAATGTAATGACACCAGGCATGAAAGTTTTGTTAAACTCTTTGCACTTAAAAAGCTATGACTGGGGGCATGGCATGGGCATAAGTGACTGTTACTACATCTGTGGTGATTGTGCCTACCCCTGGTTGCCTACAGACTGGTCTGGATGTTGCTTTGTAGTCTATATTACTCCTGCTATTCAACGTTTCAAACACCCACCAGCAGGTAGACTGAGAAATGAACAAGCAATCCACTGGACTGAGCAAGTATTTTCAATTTTCAAGTATGTTCAATTTTTAATCCTGGGTATGGAGTGCAAAGGGCAATGCATGAAATCACTATGCTTGCACAAATTCTACAGGAGGTGGCCAACAAAATTTCAAATCACATCAGGATGGCAAATTGAAAAATGACTGAAATATGAACTGAGGTGTTACAAAATCAAATGGCACTTGATATAATGCTTGATGCAAAAAAAAAGGGGGGGGGGTCATGCGCCTTCAAGGAAGACATTGCTGTTCATATATTAGTGACTATCATGATAAACAAGAAAAACAGTCAATCTAAATGGAACAAGGGACAGTATTTTTGGTAACCTGAGAACTAGCATAATCCAGGGTATTGTCATTGTACTTTTTACTATATTTGTGATCATTTTGGTATTTTCTATTCTAAAGGCAGTGATTACAAGATCACCTGCACATGAAATGCCAGTGCATGCACAAATCAATGACAGTTCTACTTTGACAAAAAAAAAAAAATGACAACTATAATGCGGAGGCATATTTTATCAAGTTAAAAAAAATAAAAATATAATTATATGTATGGTATGACACTGATGGTGTCAGAGGGAGAAAACTTATGGGACAAGACCGGCTTATTACAGTGTATATTAATTTCAGTTTATTAATGATGCTATAATATGACTGTTAAAAAAACAAATATAATTTGCATGCGGGGCTGGGAAAAAATACAGCTTCATAAGCTACAGTATTACTGTTCATTTTAAACTGCATTCTTTTAGTATGTAAAGAGAATAGTACGTGTTGCATGAAGTGAGGCATGTAGTTATTACAAAAAGGAATTTTGTTAGCCTGACTCCACCAGGCTAGGAGTGCGTTGTAGGGTAGGTTTGAAACATCCAAGGTCAGAAACAAGATCCCTTGGAAGCAGGTGAATCATGTATAGGAAGGTGTTCACATGAAGTCCAAGGTGAAAATCACGAGGGATGAGGACATTTGCAAAGCTTTCTATAGGACATAGTCATTGTAACGTAATGAAAGTGCATGACTAGGTTTGATAAGAAAAATGTATAAAAAAAGTGGTTTGGTCTCTGTTCAGAGACTATTGACATCTGCTATGAAGACAGTCTCCCAGTGCTGTAAAAATAAAATCTGTTTGCACATCCTGAAGTGCTGTTCCTGACTAAAGGCATACAAAGTAAATTCTTAATGTTATTTATATATGACTATGACAGGAAAAGGATGCTTCATGCTCACAAAATGATTTATAAAAATCAATACATACCATGATTTTATATTCCCAGTTCCAAAGGAGGGCTGGGCCTCTGAAATTGATTACAAAGCAAAGCAAAACTTTGCCATTCAGACAGTACAACCAAAAACTGAACAGCTGAATGAAATCACATTCCTTCCAGCTCATTGATGCACAGCACAGACCATTACAACAAAAACACAAGCATGTAAATCACAAACATACACATAACCAGAGTCCCAGCCAGCTGTAGCTCCATCTCCACACCTACAAGACCCAGCCCAGTTCCAACAAGACAAAGTCCAGATTAGCACACATCCAAGCAGTCTGGTCTCCACCATCCGGCCTCGTCCAGGCCAACAAGCACAGTCTCCACAATTACAATCTCCAGCCACTCTCCTACACCAACCTAGTTTCCTCCAGCAACAGTCCAGTTCCACTTCCACAAACCACTCTCATCAGGCACAACACTAACACCATCCAGCACCCAGTCTCCACCACTGACTCCTCCCTGCTCGTCTCGCCTCACACAGGCCCAAATCTGCCAGTCATCCCCCACCAATGCAGAAGGCCCAATTTTTCCCTATGGAGGCTCTTGCTTAGACCAGACTTTTACAAGAAATCACCTCTGCCCAGAGAAAGATATACAAAAATGAGATTTTACAACTATTCTCCACATTATGAATCCTACTAGCTTCTTTAGGGACCACAACATACCCACAAATGACAGTTTAGAATTTTAAAAAGCATTCTCTGGGGAGAGTGCAGAGCCCTTTAAATGTAGGAGGGGAAACTGCCATTAAATGCACGTGGAGATTCAGTCTTCAGTCTGGTCCTATAAACAATGTTGCAGTCGCTTCCATTTGCACAGCATTAGTTGGGGGTCAGGCTGTTGACCAGACACACAAGTAACTGTTTTTTAAAGTGAAAACGTGAAAAAGATAAAAGCAGTAGGGTTATGCTGGTTTGGTTTTATTTAGGTTACACTGAAGAAAACTTATTTCAGACTTAAGTCCTCACAACAGTCCATTTAAATTTGCCTAGGGAAATCAGTTTATCTTTACACTGCTGGCATACAGAAAGTAGCCAGTACACACTACAAAAATACACAAACCAATGTCTGTTACAGTGAAACAATCAAACGTGAGGCTTTGCCAACGCAGACATCATAAGGCAAGTAGTGAAAACTAGAGTCATTAAGTAAAACATGATCACAGGGCTACCAAACTTTGTGCCATGCTGGAATCTTAACCCCAGACTAAACAAATTCTAGTTGCATGGTACTAAACACATGACAGAGAGACCCACAGTACCCCACAAAATTCCAGAAATCAAACTTTAGACATCTTCAAAGCCACAACGTTGCACACTGTAAAGCGGAAAAAGATGACTAGTACACCAGAGAACTCAGTATCCATTTTCTTCTATCAATTTCACCTCCAACTGCCAGCATTTCCATAACATTCGTCATCAGCTTCACCATATTGGACAAAGCTCCAACACCAAACTGAAAAACTAAAGGATGATCCTTGTTAACTTCAAAGGCAATACAAGTCAGAGATCTGAAACAAGCTATTAAGACTTCTGTCAGGTATATATATATAAAAAAAAAAAAAATACAAATGTTTAACATCCACTGCATCTTTTCTACAGCCCTCCTTTGAAAAAGAATCAATACAACTGCATTTGTCTGTACATTTCCTACAACTATAGTTCTGAGCCAAGTAACAGAATATGCAAACAGAGTAACAAATCAACTTCATAACACTATTAATTTGCTGAATTTTATTTCTACCGTTACTATGGATTTAGTCAGAAACATGTTACAGAGAAAGTCTTGCCAAACATAAAAACTAATAAGATTTACAACAGTTGACAATTTCCTGGCCTGGTTCTTGATGACCCCCCCCCCCGAAACACAATTAGTCCATATTACTAGACTGGCAACATGCCGCCTTACTAGAGTCATATAATACCAGAGTCTTTTAGTTGACTCTGTGGGACCCCTCCTACAGTGAATCAAGAACCAGGCCAATTCATTCCATGACTGGGTCAAAAACCTCCTAAACTCATTTGTTCATTACTGAGAAAGATCAATGCAGGAGAACAAACAAGCCATCATGCAAAACCACATCAACTCCCCTACCAAGTCTAATCCCTCCATGTGCTGGCTGTGACTTCACAACTGCAGCTGCCTGGAAGAACGAATACCTGCTTCCATGTATTTCATTACCTGCAGTGTGAAGCTGCACACGCTCTACAGGATGGTAGATAAAACCTTTGAATCCTTCATGGTTGCCTAGTGGCAGGATAAACCACTTCCCCTCCTAAAAGGGTAAACTAAACATTTCACTTCCACTTGTCTTGCTGGTTGCTTCTAATGTCTCTATGCAAACAGACTACACTGAGCATGCAAGGCTTTATCCCTCTGTTCCCCACAGCCAGGCGACCCATATAACTTTCCACTGCGTATCTTTAGACTTCACTTACCTTACCACCAGCAAACCACTTCCTGCCTCCAAGGAATTTTGAAAACCTCTCCAGTTCAACAGGAAGATTCTCTAGGTAACCAGATTTAAGCTTCTCCTACAAAAACAAAACAAATCAAGAGTAAAAAACAAAAACAAATTAAGAGTAAAAAACAGAGTATTAGTACAGGGGGGTTTCAAACATGGCAAATATACCTTGCAGCAATTAAAGGAAAAACTGATTTAGATATTAAGTCAGTGCATGCCTTAATGATGACTGGCCAGTTCTCACTATAAACTATACCTCTTTCGATATCCTTGTTCTAGTTTTCACACAGCCTCCTCCTACTTGCGCTTTATCTACAATAGGAATTTCAAAGATTTAGTTCACAAAATTTCACCTGACTAGAAGATTTCAGCTTTCCTCATTAGAAGTTCTACCTCTTACTGTACACAGGTGCACAGTAAACTGCCCTGTTCAGGAGCTACGTGCTAAAGTGAACTAGGATGATGCATACCACTGGAAACATTTCTACTTGTACATTCCTGTATGGAGATGTACATACTATAAGCATTCCATTTAAAACTACAAATGGTAAATACGAGGTCTTACTTCATGTGACACTTGCAACAGTTGAATGCCCACAAAGGTCTCTTTCAAGGAGAATGTGTTTTTAAGTTGCTTCTATACTACTTCCTGGTGGGTACAGCTGCCTATGCAGCTATTAACATGCTTGTACAAGACTTCTGTGAACAGTTCTGCTGCCTATGCAGAAATCTTATACAAGCATGTTAATAGCTGCATAGAGGCAGCTATACCCACAAGGAAGTACAGAATTAACTCAAAAAGCAAGCCACCCTGGTGGAATCATAAACAACAATAGGCTGTATAACAGAAGGAAGAAAACCATGGCAAAAATTAGGAGGTGCAGCAACCAGCAGGATAAAAGCACACAAACTAAAAACTCAGCCAAAGCCAAATTAGGTAAATTTGGCCTCCCAGGCCAAGGACAACCACAAGGTGTTCTTTACCCATTTCCACAACCTCAAAAGACAATACACGATCGCGTACAGAGGTCATCGTAAATGGATCCACCTACAATGAGCCAGAAGATATAGCAAACCTACTGGCCAATACATTCAGCTCCAACTTTACCCCCCTCTCTCCCTTAATCTTCCCTCAGAATACACCATCAAATGACTCCCCCCTGGAATCACTAGCAAATACAATTCCACCAGTTATCACCAGGGAACATGTGTTTAATGCTCCAAAGCCAAGAAGACCATAACAATGAGCCTAGACAATATCCCAGGATGCCTTCTAAATAGCATGAAACATGACTTAGGCCCTCTGGAATTGCTAATTAAATGTAGTCACCAAAACTGGCTTTGTGCCTCCCAGATGAAGAGCAGCCACAGTCATCCCTCTGCACAAAGGTGGGCCATAGATCTTTCAAACGTCTCTCTAGTCTTGGATGCAAAGCCATTGAAAGAATCATGGAAATCAATGAGGACAGTAAGCCTCCAGGCACTGGACCCAACCCACTTTGGTTTTGTCAAGGGTAGGCCATGTTTACTTTTGAAAAGGTCACCAAAGCAATGGATGAGACAAAAATGGTTCACAATGCCGACCTTGACCTGGCCAAGGCATTTAACAATACCAGACTCTGGCATTGCTGACAAACTTGAGTTAGGTACAAACCCGTATATCACCCGGTGGATAGCCAAATGGCTCACAGACAAGACCCAGTAAGTTAGAACTGGGGAGTCTACAAAGAACAGTAGAAACCAAACGCCTCGCAGGTACGGTATGCTCGGCCAAACCATTACATAGTAAAACACCAGTGGCCAGCACTCGCAGCATATAAACACTTCTACACAAATAAGATGAAAATAATTATTTAAGCATGAAATGCATCAAAATGCACTAAAATCAAATCAAACCAGTTTCGGCTAACCAGCCTTCATCAGTGAAAAGCATTTGTCATGCCATATAATTCATGAATATTTATAGATAGTACCAACCAATGGAAACATGGTATAATCCATTTCAAACAAGAAGTTGCAAGAACATTCGAATCACTATATAACAATAATGTAGTAGAGGCATTGTAAAGTATATCATAGTAAATCATTAAAGTATGTGATAAACTGATACAGATTCTTGTATACAGATACACTAATCTGTATCAATATATGTATCTAAATATATGTATCTAAATATATGTATCTAAATATATGTATCTAAATATATGTATCTAAATATAAAAATGTTTTTGTGATATATTTTTGACAAAAACTTTATATTAGTATATCACATATTTACATCTGTTAATTCTGGTGATTTTGTAGTTACTTTAAATTGTATGTTGTTACTGTAGGATCCTTTGGGGTCTTTTAGATGGAACCTCTCATTAGGGGTCTGTATAACACTAAGATTATGTGTAATTTAATATACATATTATGATTATATACTGTATTTTTGGCAAGAATCTGTATCAGTCTATCACATACTTTACTGATTTACTATGATATACTTTACAATGCCTCTACTATATTATTGTTACATAGTGATTTGAATGTTATTGCAACTTCTTATTTGAAATGGATTATACCATGTTTCCATTGGTTGGTACTATCTATAAATATTCATGAATTATATGGCATGACAAATGCTTTTCACTGATGAAGGCTGGTTAGCCGAAACCAGTTTGATTTGATTTTAGTGCATTTTGATGCATTTCATGTTTAAATAAATAATTATTTTCATCTTATTTGTGTAGAAGTGTTTATATGCTGCGAGTGCTGGCCACTGGTGTTTGTAATGGTTTGTCCGAGTATACCATATGTGTGAGGCGTTTGGTTTCTACTGTCGTTTGCGGTCTTCGCAGTTGGGCTGCAGCATTTACACTTCTGTACGTGTAGGAGGATTTCTTCCCCGTTTATGGATTTTGAAACCAACCTCTGCTAACTTATAATTTGGCAGTACACTACCATAGAGGCATTACTCTTTTGGGTACAAATTTAAACTATATCTTTTAAGATAGTTTAATATTATTGGTGTTAACGTTTGGCCGTTTGGCACTTGGAAGGAGCACTATCGGATACACTTATTCACATCCTGAGGATCTAAAGACTATTAATTACTCTTCCCCACATTTTTTCAACATTGGTGTGGTGCCGAATTCTGGAACGATTTGGTTGGGTCTATCGGTGTCTCAACAACATCATCATGGTTTTATGAAGACACTGGGAGGCCATTTTTTTGGATTACCTGCTTATCCACTTATCTAAGGAACAGTTCACTTTGGGTAAATTCCGGGTTTGTTTATTGATGTAATCTGATCACTTTCTTACAGAAACCGGAGTTGAGCGGAAATGTGCTATCTTTTCTGATTGAATAGTAAACGAAATTGGATTTTTGGAATATCAGGTACTGTGTTTTCAAAATCTTTGTATTTTGTGCGAACAGGGCACGACTTTAAAATCGGGGCTGATTAACAATGAGGGGACTAGAACTTTCTAAAGCAATATTTTGAGAACATACCACATTAGACTGGGAAATCTAATAGAAGCAAATTATTTTTGTTTCAGATGGCCATCGGAAAATAATGGTGTACTAATTAAATCAACAAATCATGGATGCATTGTGGACTACGATTCATTTTTGATTAATATTCTTTTGCTTTCTTTACACTTTACTGTTTGTATTCGGTCAAGCACAATCTATCTTTTGTTGAATGCTTATGGTCCGCTAGGTTAAGGCATTGATGGTGCATAATTCTGGGAAGCGAAAATAACAGCTTCTTACTATATTGAAGTCATACGTTAGGATACATGAGCTGTTTTTGAACAGGTATATTAAATAAATCTGATGGGCCTTTCATTTGGGTCTGGTACATGGGCTTAGGGACAAAGCTTAAATTAATACTTGATATACTTTTATATCTCTGGGAACATACTAGACTTATGGGTGCAGCATCTATAATTGTGTAACACTAGTATTTGTTACAGGAACTTATACAGACTTAAGTATATGCATATATATAAAACTGTTGAATATTGTTATTTTGCAAAATTCTTTATGGTCTGTCTATACAAACCAATCTAATCATAGTGGACATTATATAGTAACATTATTCTATATACTCTACCAACAACTATAGATATATTGGGAAGGTTATTAATAACTGAATCTGAAAGGGTTGAGTGACATATTCTGATCAAACTATCTAGGGACGTGTTACTACGATAACACCTCAAAAGGAATATGTGATTGTGTATTTGGTTGTTTATTTAGAATATGTTGAATATTTTATGGAATTAAAGCATAGGTCTGTTCGATGTTGGGTCTGTATATAGAATGAGGAAAGTTAACAGAATATCATACATCTATACTGTTATAATTTTGAAGCAGTCAACTAGGTTTTTCTTGTGCTATATTCCATGTTATATTATATAAGACATTTTATTATGATGGATAGAGTGATCATATAGAACCTACCACTAATTGAAGAAGATCACAATCTCCATAGGACAGACCGTTTTGTTGTTAATCAAACTTCTTTTGCAGATACAAATAGTGGATATCCAATTATGTTATTTTGCATACAGTTTTCAGGCTTGGTTCATAACGAAAAGTGTTAATTGTTTGCTATAGTAACACTGATTTCCTGATATTTTACTGATACTATTGGGAATACATTATATAGCTCATGGACTAACGTTATACCTATGTGCAGTGAGCTTGGGCTTGTTCTGTGTCTAGATTCTGCAACGTTGCTATCCCCTGACCGGTATCCCAAAAACATTTATTAGTCCTTTGGCATCAGTAAATGACCCTACATAAGAATTGGATTCATAAGTGGCTAACTTCTTTGACAGTTTGATTAGCATTTCTGGGCCTAATATACTGATTTGGCCAACTTATCCAATATTTTTGATACCAGCAGATACAAATGGATTTAGAGAATATTCTTCAAGGATTATGTGCCGATCGGGATGACATAGGTGTCTTTGGGATGGATAACATCTCAGGCAATAATCGGAATGACTCCATTAATAATCCATCAGATGGTTGTGATGTGGCTTTTAATAATCTAAGTAAGGGTCTAAAAAACCTTAGAGCCAACATTTGGCATCTTAGATTATTTTGTGCGTATATTAATAGGGATATGGCCCCTAGGGGACTGAGAATCTGCTTACAGCCATTGGTTGGTAGATCTGAAGAGAAACTAACCACAGAATGGAATACAGCCTTACAACAAGCATCCATAATGTTTGTCAAAATACTTGCCTCACACTATGAGAGAATGACTGACATTAACCTGTCAGAGTTTAAAATAATCTGTGAGGAATGCAAAAAATATGAATCACTATCTACATATGCAGGCTCAGTGGCCAAGCTGTCAAAGGAATTGGCAAACTATGAGAAACAAACTAGGGAGAGAAAAATTAAAAAATTCAACAGGGACATTACTGATTACCAAAGGGGACACCTATTTGAATCATATAGATCGGTGAGATTCATGGATACCAGCCAGGGGACGGCAAGGGGCAGAACTAGGAAGAGACCTAGGTCCATTCTCAAGACTAAATGATAGGTTCTTTGTCAGCACATCAGGGGAGGAATCCTCCTACAAGGACAATAAAAGTGTCCAGCTCCGGGAGTCACCTATGCGCAAAAAGTCCAACTCGGCACACCCTTTAGATAAGGAAAAAGGCGGCGGGGAGGCCGCAAACATAAACATGGGAACCAGAACAAACTCTGTAGAGGGACTGATACAAACACTATTGAAATAATTAACAAGGAATATAAAAATGTGTTGAATTTGTTGGATGTCACATTGACTAATGAACAAGAACAATTACTCAGTAAAGGTCTTGGATTTGTACCAGGCTTTTTTTCTAATGAATACAGTAAAGTGTCAGATGTAATTAGTTTTTGTCGTAATCTTAAACTGTTTTTTTCAGACCAAACCTCTCAAAGATCTACCAAAATCAGATTTCATAAATCTGAATTCCAACCGCCAATGAACAAACATGTATCTATATTCCAGCAATCAGTTCTCCGGGATCTACACTTCCCACATATGGAATCTCATATAATGGGTCAAAATATTTCTTCATCTGAAAAGATGGCTCTAGAAAAACTGAGGAATAATCATAACATTGTCATATTACCAGCAGACAAAGGAGGGGCGGTTGTGGTTATGAACATGGGGTACTATCTGAACGAAGGCAAGGAACAGCTTTCCAATACCAGATGTTACATGCACATGCCTATTGATCCAACCCCAAATTTTAAAAAGAGAGATAGACACGTTCCTGAATTTGGCAGAAGAAGGGATCATCACTAAAAACACTGTTAACGCTTGTCAGTAACAGATCCCCAGAAACAGATTTTATATCTGCTTCCAAAAATACACAAATCCATTTCCAAACCCCCTGGGAGACCCATTTCCAAACCCCATGGGAGACCCATTTCCAAACCCCCTGGGAGACCCATTTCCAAACCCCCTGGGAGACCCATTTCCAAACCCCCTGGGAGACCCATTTCCAAACCCCCTGGGAGACCCATTGTGTCTGGTATCCGTTCCCTTACGGAACCCTTATCAGTGTTTTTGACTGAACATTTGAAACCATTACTCACAACAGTTAGGGCCAGACTGCAGGACACAACTCAGTTTCTTCAAATCGTACAGGATATACAATTGGAATCACATTGGCTTATGTGCACTTTGGATGTTAAATCCTTATACACAGGTATACCCCATTGGGCTGGCCTGCAGGCCCTACAATATTGGTTGGAACAATCAGGTTTATATCCACCTGGACTAAATACACTACTTATATGTATGGTGAAAAGTACAGTTTTGTACCTACCATAAATGTAGATGTCCGATACGTATGCATCTGCAGTCATAACATATGGGTTGTCCTGCCTCAGGCAGCCCTTCGGTCGGCCGGATTCTAAAGTCTGGGTCTGGCCTCGGCTCATGTCGCACTTTCCCCGACGTCAGAGCGTCTGGGGTATAAAAGCATCAGCCGACGCCATTTTCCTCAGTGTTTCTTGCCCCAGATGCCAGGTGCCCTCTAGGAAGGCTAAATTTGGAGGAATGCAATAAATTCCAAACATTTTCAAAAATATATACATAAATATACAAACAAATACACCATAATAGATCCCCCAGCTAGCTAATAGAGGGGTAAGCACCCTAGGAATACCACAGAGAGGAAGGAGGGAGGGTAAACCTGACTGCAGATGCATACCTATCGGACATCTACATTTATGGTAGGTACAAAACTGTACTATGTCCTTCAAGGATGCATCTGCAGTCATAACATATGGGTAGAATACCATAGCCAATCTGGGGGTGGAGGCACTAAGAAAAGGATGGTGTAGTTAAGATACCCTGCAGGACTGCTGTAGCAAAACCTGCTCTGGATCTGGAGTATAAAGGTAGATTGTAATGCTTGGCAAATGTATGCACGGAGCTCCATGTAGCAGCTTCTAAAATGTCCATGGTAGCCACCCCTCTTAGGAAGGCTGTAGTGGTGGCTGTGGCTCTCGTGGAATGAGGCCTAATGTTTGCAGGAACCATCTTTCCATGAAAGGAGTAACAAAATCGAATGCAATTTCCTATCCATTTTGAAATTGTCTGTTTGGAAATTGCTTTTCCTTGTGCCCCAGCAGCATATGCTACAAACAGTTGGTCAGTCTTTCTGTAACTTTTAGTTTTGTCCAAATAGTAGCGTAATTGTCTGTGTATATCCAGAGTGTGTAGAAGTTTTTCCCCTTTATTTTGTGGATTTGGGAAGAATGTAGGCAAGTGAATAGCTTGGTTCAGGGATACCCTAGATACCACCTTTGGCATAAAAGTAGGATTGGTTCTCAATGAAACTCTGTCTTGATGGAAAATAAGAAATGGCTGCACTGCCATTAAAGCTTGTAACTCAGATACTCTTCATGCTGAAGTTATGGCCAGAAGGAATGCAGTCTTCCAAGACAGAAACTGTAGATCCGCCGATGCTGCTGGTTCAAAGGGAGGAAGTGTTAGTTTCTCCAGCACAAAGTTGAGATCCCAAGTAGGTAAAGGAGGTTTCCTTGGAGGATTGATGTTTTTGATTCCTCTCAGGAATTGTCTGAGGAGAGTATGCGAGAAGATAGGTGGATCAACATTGTATTCTGCTGAAATTGCTGAGGCATGTATCTTAATGGAAGAATAGGACAGGCCATTGTGAAACAATTCTGCTAAGTATTCCAGAATATGTGCCATGCTCACCACTGTCACATCTAAGCCTTTTGTTGTGTTCCAAATGAGAAATCCTTTCCATTTTGCTGAGTATGCCTTCCTTGTGGAAGGCCGGCGAGCTTCCATAATAATGTCCTTTACTCTCTGTGATAAGCTATTCTGAGGAGGGGTTATGGTATTCTCCAGGCAGTTAGCTGCAATGTTTTCAAGTTGGGATGCAGGGTCTTGAAATTGTTCTGCGTCAGAAGAAGTGACCATAGGGGGAGAGACCACGGTTTCGTCTGTGACATGCTCTTCAACAGTGGGTACCAGTGCTGCCTTGGCCAGTCTGGAGCTATCAGAATCATTATTGGCTGTTCTGCCCTGATCTTCAGTAAAACCTTGGGCATTAATGGGAGTGGTGGGAAGGCATAGACTTTTAGAGCTTTCCAGCTGAGAGAGAGAGAGTCCACCTTCCATGCTTGTGGGTGGTATGTCTGAGCAGAATGTCTTCAGTTGATGATTGTGGGGCGAGGCGAACAGATCCATCTCCGGCTTTCCCCATGCTTGTGTTATGAGTAAAAAGATGTCTGGGTGCAACATCCATTCGTGCGCATCCATGGTAGTTCTGCTTAAGCTGTCTGCCAGTGTATTGTCTTTCCCTGGTATGAACTGGGACTGTAGTTGTATATGGAGTTTCAAGCAAAGTTCCCATAGATTCATGGCCAATCTGCATAGAGGGTAGGAATGCGTGCCTCCTTGCTTGTTTATGTACCACATAACTGTGGTGTCGTCTGTCCTTATTAACAGGTGGCCTTGATGAAGGAAAGGTTTGAAGGCCTCGATTGCGTGTATCACTGCCAGCATTTCCTTTTGGTTTATGTGCATGCGCAGCTGTCCTTGAGACCATAGGCCTTGGATACATTTGTCCTCCATGTGTGCTCCCCAGCCTCGGTCTGAAGCGTCCGTGGTGATGGTTTGGTTTGCTTTTGGTTTGTTGAAAGGCAACCCTCTGTTGGACTGGCAGGCTTGAGCCCACCACAGGAATTCCTTTTGAAGGCAAGGAATGAGTGGTATCAAAGTTTCCAAACTGTGACTGTGCTGAGACCATACACTCCTTAGGTACCATTGTAATTTTCTCATATGCAGCCTGGCTTGTGGAATCAGAATTATGCAGGATGCCATGTAACCCAGGGCCTGCAGGATTTTCCTTGCAGTCAGCTGAGTTTGTCTTGTCAGATTCTTGAAGTAATCCGGAAGTTGTTTTTGTTTTTCTTCTGTGAAAAAGGCCATTTGGGTGGTTGTGTCTAGATCTGCACCCAAAAAGGTTATCCTTTGGGATGGAACAAGTCTTGATTTTGGGATGTTGACTGTGTATCCCAAGGCCTGTAATAGGTGGATGGCATAGTCAAAGTCCTTTAACAAATTTTTCTTGTTGTCCGCTTGTATAAGGCAGTCGTCCAGATATGGGTAGATTTGAATCCCCTGAAGTCTGCAGTGTGTAATTACTGATGCCAGGCATTTCGTGAATACTCTGGGTGCAGTAGATAAGCCAAAGGGTAATGCTGAGAATTGATAATGCTCTGATCCTGCAAGAAATCTGAGGTGCCTTCTGCAACCTTGTCGAATAGGGACATGCAGGTATGCCTCCTTGAGATCTAGAGTCACCAGCCAAGACTCCTTGCCCAGCATGGGAAGAAGTTGCTGTAGGGTCAGCATCTTGAATTTTGGCACAATGAGGTAAGTATTCAGTGCGGACAGGTCGAGAATAGGCCTCCATTGATTTTCTTTTCTTGGAACAAGGAATAATCTGGAGTAAAATCCTTGGCCTTGTTCTGAAAGAGGTACCTTTTCTATGGCTTTCATTTGTATTAAGTTGTTGATTTGCTTCAAAGCCTCTGCCCTCTGATTTGGTGGCAGGTTTGGCATTCCTTTTCTTCTTGGCAAAGTGTGGAAATGGAACCTGTATCCTTTGTCTATTATTTGCAGTGTCCATGTGTCCCTTGTAATGTAATGCCAGTTTTTTGAGAATAAAGAAAGCTTTCCGCCCAATGGTGCTTCCAATTGAGCCCTGGTCAGCAGAGTCACAAAGAAGTCATGGAGTCTGTCCAGGTGTAGTAGTTGTTGTTGTTCCTGCACTACCTCTCTGGTTGGCAGGCTGCCACTGACGGCCTCTGTAGGAGCCTTTAGCTTGCCCTCTACCTCTGGGACGCCTGTTCCTGCCCCTCTGGGATCTGTCCGAGTCCAGAAAGGACCAATTCTTAGTAGGCCAGTTTCTGCTGAATCTCGGTGGTTGTACTTGCAGAAAGTCCTTAACTGTTTGCACAGATTTTGCCTTTTCTTCAAACTTCTTTAAGACCTCCTGAGCCGTGGAACCAAATAATTTGTGTTTTTCCATTGGAGCATCCAGGAGCTTAGCTTTAACATGGTCTGGTAAAGATTGTTCCTTCAACCAGGCATGCCTACGAATAACTGCCCCTGTCATAGCTGACCTACATGAAGCTTCCAGTGCATCATAACCACACTGCAAAAATGATTGCTAACCTGCTGTGAGTTATGTACCAGATCCTGAAGTGATTTACGGTCAAGGGGTTCAGAAGAGGAAAGCTTCTTATGCAATTCATCTAACAAATACTCTTGGTACTGTATCATATGAAATTGACAATTTAATGCCCTCATGGAAAGAGTTGCAGAAGTATATACTTTCTTTCCCCATCTCTCTAAAGCTCTAGACTCCCTTTCAGAAGGTAGAGGATTTTTGGCAGTGGCAGCTGCAACCCCTTTTGGGCCCTGGGAAATAGTATCTGGGTCTGCAGAATGGGCCTTGTACAGATGTAGATGAGAATGCGGGACCCTGTAGTACCCATCAGGTTTGGCAGGCGCCGGAGGGAGAGAATCAGGGGCTGTACTAGCATCATTGTACACATCATCAATAACATTCAAAACAGGAGGTATAGCTAAGGGCCTATGCTGAGGTAAATGTAAAAAGGTCCTTAATCCCTTTCTAGAATCAGAAAATTCCTGGCCCTGCCATTGAAAATGTTCTCTCAGAGTGCAGTGTCTAGCCAAAAGAGAACTCTTCAGGAGGGGAGGCCGAAGGAATAGATTCTTCAGCATCAGAATCCTCGTAGGCCGAATAAGCCTCCTCCTGGTGGTCTGACAGAGTAGAGCCATCAGTGGACTCATCTGAGGAGTGGGGGTCAGAGGGTTCAGTCCTGGGCCTTTTGTCTGGTGGTGGTTGAGAGCCCCTGTCCGGGTGAGGCTGAGAACCTCTAATTAAAGAGATAAGATCCTCTGCGAGGCTGAGAATCTGAGAGCCAGTAGAAGGTCTCTGAGAGGTAGTCTTGGGAGGCAAAGCTTTAGCAAGCTTAGCAGCTTTAGCCCTAGAAAAAGCCTTAATGGACATGGATGCAGGGGGTCTGGCTGCACCACGTGCAGGAGTAGACTTGTCTAAAGGAATGGTGTCGGACATTTCCTGGACACTGGTTTCAGTAGGTAGTTCAATAACCGACTCGGCCGGGGCCTCTAGGGCCACGGTGGTCGGTTGAGTGGATTCGGTTAAAGGAAGTACCGAGGACTCGGTTTCGGCCAAAACAGAGACACTCACGGTAGGCCCAACCGTGGTTTCAGCCAAAACCACGGGCCGCGAGTGTCAGTCCTTGTCCTTCTGTTTTTTCACCAAATGCGATGTCGGAGTCTCCAACGGCATCTTATATGCAAAAGTAGCCCCAGAGAATTCCTCTGCAAACTCCGATCGACTTCTAAGAGTTCGTCGGTTGAAGGAAGCACAGGCTGAACAGGCCGAGACGTCGTGGTCTGGGCCTAAGCAAGGGAGGCAGTAAGAGTGGAAATCCTTATGAGGTATTTGTTTCCCACAAGTTAAACAATTATTTACTTTATCTGACATCGGCTGAGGCAAGAAAGAGTCCCCAACGGGGTACTTAGCTTTTTCGAAGTTTTCGGTAGCTGAATCACAGGAGCTGGCCGACCGGCACTTGCGAACTGCTTCTGCTTCGGGCACCACGCGGCAAGAAAGACTGAGGAAAATGGCGTCGGCTGATGCTTTTATACCCCAGATGCTCTGACGTCGGGGAAAAGTGCGACATCAGCCGAGGCCAGACCCAGACTTTGGAATCCGGCCGACCGAAGGGCTGCCTGAGGCAGGACAGCCCATATGTTATGACTGCAGATGCATCCTTGAAGGACATCATGTGCTCAACAAGAATGTTTTTTATTTTAAGGGGAGTGCGATTGGCAACTTCAAGGTACTGTTATGGGGGCATACTTTGCCCCCGTATATGCAGACCTATTTATGGCATATTTTGAAGAATGCATGATTTACAATCCACTTCACAATTTATACATGGTTGAAATTGACATATGGCGCAGATACTTGGATGATTGCTGGATGGTGTGGCGTGCTAATTCAACATACCTGCAGGAGTTTGTGGAATATTTGAATAGTAATATATGGGGTATAGAGTTTACAGCAACATACAATTCTGACATCATTGATTTTTTGGATGTTACGGTTTACAGGAATTATGATCATACCCTAAGTACCAAGACATATAGGAAATATCCACAATACAACACCTTGCTCCATGCAACAAGCATGCACCCACACCACACCATCGGCAACATACCCAAATCTCAGTTTATGCGCATTAAACGCATTAGTTCATCTGAACAGGATTTTGAGGAGGCAAAACTGGATTTCCAAAACAGATTTTTGGAAAGAGGATATAGGAAATCGGATATACTGACAGCTAGTAACTGTTCTGCAGATCAGGACAGGAATATATTACTACAATATAAAAAATGAGAAATTACAGGGGTTGAGTCTACACTCAGGTTTGTTACCACATACGGACGGAATCATATTATCAGAAACAGTCTGGATTCAAATTGGAATATACTCTTAGCGAATGAAGAATTAAGGAATCTTTTGGGTCCTAAATGTCAATTCTCATACAGACGGGGTAAAACGTTGGGTGCCCCATTTTCCCACTATAAGCATAAAGAAAGTGGGGGTGCAATATACAAACAATGACAATAACTGGAGACCAACTTTTGGGTACTTTTCCATGTGGGCATTGCGGATCTTGTCAACAAGTAAGTAAACTCAAACAATTCACTAGTGCCAGTACAAGTAGAATTTATGATCTAAGAGTCTTTGGTAATTGCAGCAGTAGCTGAGTTGTGTATTTAGCCACTTGTCAATGTTCATCATTTTATGTAGGACAAACATCACGATCACTTAGAGTAAGAATGAATGAACATAAAAGTGATATTAGAAATAAAAGAGAGACCAAAGCCCTTTACAGACACACCTTGAAACATACCAATGCTAAATTCATGTTCATGATCATTGATAAAATTACTGGTGATAGGAGCAACCAACAGGGTTGGCATAGTATTCTGAACCACAAAGAAAAATATTGGATCATTCACCTTGGGGCATTATTTCCCCCAGGTCTTAATGACCACTTAACCTGTTTGCGGAATGGAATTGGGACAATATATGCCTCAACTCTAATAGATACAATGTACGAGTTATTGTTATGATAAACACAATAAGAGTATACCTTATCACTAATATGGTATGTACATATTAATTATGCTGAAGAACTGAATTATGATCAAATAGTATGTGTCTATCAAACATTGATTTTGTTTTTCCCTTATATATGCATGTTGATATACATAAGAATATGATAGAATTGCTTGTATATGTGCTAGTTAACTATGTGGGCCTTATGAATATTTGATCTGTATTCTGCTATTGTTGAATCTTTTTGGTTGATCATAACAAGATCCACCTTTTTGGCCGTTTACAATATCAAGCTATATGTTATTGTATCTAAATATAAAAATGTTTTTGTGATGTATTATATTTGCCAGGTAACTTTGTGGGTCTTATGAATATTCGATTTGTATTCTGCTATTGTAGGATGTTTTTGGTTGATCATAATAGGATCCATCATTTGGGGCTGTTTATTGCATCCAGTTATATGTTATTGTATCTGAATATAAAAATGTTTTTGTGATGTACTAATATAAAGTTTAACAAAAATGTAATACATCACATATTCACATATTTGTTAATTGTTTCTGGTGATTTTGTGGTTACTTTAAAATTGTATGCTGTTACTGTAGGATCCTTTTGGGTCTTTTAGACAGAACCTCTCATTAAGGGTCTGTATAATACTAAGATTATGTGTAATTTAATAAACATATTATTATGATTATATACTGTATGTTTGGTAAGAATCTGTATCAGTCTATCACATACTTTAAATGATTTACTATGATATACTTTACAATGCTTCTACTATACTATTGTTACATAGTGATTCGAATGTTATTGCAACTTCTTGTCTGAAATGGATTATACCACGTTTCCATTCGTTGGTACTGTCTAAATATTCATGAATTATATGGCATGACAAATGCTTTTCACTGATGAAGGCTGGTTAGCCGAAACCAGTTTGATTTGATTTTAGTGCATTTTGATGCATTTCATGCTTAAATAAATAATTATTTTCATCTTATTTGTGTATAAGTGTTTATATGCTGCGACTGCTGGCCACTGGTGTTTTACTAAGAGTCTACAAAGAAGCCAGTCACAAGTAGAATTCCTCAGGGATTGGTCCTTGGACTGCTCCTTTATGGCATTTACTTTTCTGAAGTAAAGGCCAAAATCAATGGTCTCTGGCGGACTAAAGTTGCAGATGATTGCAAATTAGGAGAAGTCACCAAATCCTGCACTAACATTTTTCCAGGAAGGGCTAACAGACAAAACTGATGTCAGAGCCATGGACAAACTAAATTCCAAGAAACACATAATAGTATCCTTTGGGATAGTCATCCACCCCTGTAAACTATCATACTGACACAAACCACTTAGAAACGAAGGAAGAGTCAGGAAAATCCAGTCTTTGACCACCACTTGTTTACAGTAGTGTAGGAATCCATCTAGGTTGAGCAACTTATAAACAAAGGTATGGCATCTAGATCTAAGGAAGCCATTGTTCCACTGTATTTGGCATTCAGACCCACAGAGTACAACGCCCCCTTTAGTATGTACCTAACCAGGCATATTCAACAACTGGATGCCCATAGAAGCTCTTCACTGAAAGACAAGGTGCAAGTAAAATGTCCTCTGCAGACTGCTTCAAGGCCCTATTTCTGTAGTCTGTCTCCTACATGCCTGGCATACAGGGCTTTGTCAGACCCCATTCTGATGGACCTCCTGCATATCCACATAACAAACAGCACCAAATGTTACCCATTCGTACATTCGTAAGACTTAAACCTTGCCTGTGCTGTAAACAGGATCTGCTGGACAAACTGGTATGTATCGCAGACTACCACGTCTCTGGAACAGGCTCCCCCATCTGCGTGAAGCAGAGTTTCTCCCTAACCCAATTCACAGGATCATAGGAAGTTAGGCTAATGGCCCTAGGGCCCTTATAAGTCTTGAGAAGTACTACCCTCATTTCCCTGATGGGCGCCAAATGCCCCTGCCAATAGGGGCACAGGTGAAACCCCTGGGGTGAAATTTATAGTTACCCAATCGTCCAGACTGCATTTGAAGAGGGCCAATGAGGTGCTCTGTTTGACACGAAGTGGGAGTCCATGCCAAAGGTGTGGTAACCTCTGGGAGAGGAAATCTGTCCCTCCAGCAGGTTCCATTAATGTCACATACCGGGTAAAGTTCTTCAGAGCGAGTAACCAGTGTACCACTTGACTTGCTAATATGCAGCAATTTCAATAAAGCAGGGTAAAAGATTGGATTATGTGCAAGGCAGAGACCGACTCTGAGTAGTCTGTTTGAAACAGAATAAAGTGACCGTGACTTCAGACGATCCACATAGGACAGATGCTGAAAACCTTGAATTTTCCTTACGAGGAACCTCTGTGGTCTCCAATTGCTGCACATGCTTGGAAAGGTACATACCAAAAGAGGTGGCATACTCACACTGGCCTCGAGTACAGAGAGGTTATAGCTTTTTTTCTGGATGCAGTGCTCTTATGAGATTAGCAATACAGAATGCCCTTCTCATCACTGTGGAGACATGGTTATCAAAGGTAAGGCTGCAGTCAACCTGTGCGCCTAGGCCTCTCACCACTGAGTGCTTACATTAGGGTGTTACTGATGTGGTAGTTAGCAGAAACACTGCACTTACTGAAAGGGATAATGCTTTTTTTTTTTGCATTGCATTTAAAGTCATGACTTTGGCACCAATCATTTGTTTGCGTAAGGACCTCTTGTAGGATGTTGACAGTTTGGAGATTCTAGGACCGCTCTAAGTTTGCAGTGATCAGCAAACTTTGTCAGCGACAGACTTTGGCGTGTACTTCAGAGAAATAGATTACAAAGAGTAGAGATCCCATGACTGATCCGTGTGAAACACCACTGGTGGAAGGTTTGCTGTTGGGAGTTGGATTCCCCTACTTTGACTATACGAGTTCTGTAGATCAGAGTGTGTGATATACCTTTAAGAAGCATTCTAGTCAAGAGGCACATGCACACATGTAGTGAGAGTGAGAACATGCAAGTATGTAGTCAGTTATAGTTCATTTAAGTTTAATAATTCTTGCTATCCATCCTGATGAGTTTGTGTGCAGTAAACCAAACATCCAAGCATCATCGTCTTATTACACACAAGACAGGTGACATGGTGTCAGAATGAGATACAGAGTCACAGCCATGAAGCAACTGGTTAGAAATGGAGGAATATATACAAGTGGATCATTCCTACTGCTCAAATGACTTGGGAGAGAAGTCGAAACAAATTCCAGGTACTAAAACTCACTTAAATGATTTCTTTTGCTACAAACATAAAAAGAATTACTTAAAATGTCCAATACTGCGACATACTGAAAAATATTCTAAGCAATATCCGAATCGCATAACCGGTATAAAAAAAATGGTAACTACCATATTTTTTTGCAATGTGCTACTTTTTTGCATTAACTAAAGCTATTTGAAATATCTGAAGTGTGCAAAGTACTGGCAAGTGTGCGCAGTATTACAATGCAGTCTTTCAATGTTTCTTGTGCATTTGAATACAAGCATCTGGTGTGCATGCGCATGTTCGTATACAATTACAAGGGCCAATATTGCATTGTATTTCAGTATAATTAGTGGGTATAGCAGAAGGATTTTGCAGACCCGCACCACTTGTGCTATCAATATTGCAGAAAATTGAAGTGTGTGAGCAGGAATATATTTTCATACAGGCTGTTTTTTCTGACAGACACATGCACAAAGTCCTTTATTCTGCTTAATTTAGCTGGTACAGAAGCAATTGAAAGAGCGTTCATTTGTGTATGCACCTCCTGTTTTTGCAGGGGAGGGAGAAGACCACCATATTGTGGTACAAGCTGAAATGCAGAAGACCCTAAATGCTTAAAACAAAGAAATGTGTAAACCCCCCCCCAAACGAATATTACAATGGAAAGACATTTGCACAAAGGGATCTAAAGCCCGGTAAAAACTTTTGCAGCATATAATGGACTTGAGAAAAAACTAAAATGTGCAGATTTGGTGATTTGAGAGGCGAGTTGATACAGAGACAGGCTCATGTGTGGTATTAATGATACAGCAAGACAGTGATTTAACGTTGAACAAGGTCATTTAGATTTGTCAGATACAAGAGCTTACAGAAAGGCACACAAGTATGCTTACAAATGAGAAAGCAAACCTTCCAAAGACAAAGTAGATAGTATGCAGCACAAGGTTAAAAGATACAAGCCTAAGGAAGCGTCCACATCCAAGGCAACTCCAGTAAAATCTAAAAGCAGTCAGTAAAGCAAAAGGGGCTCAGTCACTTTTCAACTCTAATACTAAACTATAAACCAAATGAGGCCAGCTACAGGTGACAAACCTCATGGTCAACTGGCGTAATGGAGTTGGAAATCATGAACCCAAACGACAAAAGTGCATAGCTTTTGGTCGGCAGTGTCATTCTTGCAAGTGGAATAATTTAAAAAGGTTTTGTAAATCAAACAAGGCGCATTCTTTTATTAAGACGGCACACACAGAGGCAAGTTGATCAATTGGAAAGCTGCGACCCTACTCATTATGTTGGTGGTGTGTCTGTGCTTGGTGAATGTCAATATATTAGATTTGTGGGCAAACAACAACATTTTTTGTACTGTTCGGATTAACGGGAGTCCTGTAGAGCTCAAAGCAGACACTGGTTCAAAGTGCAATGTTATGTTAGCAGAACCGTTTGCTAAAGTAAAAGCTGCAGAACAACCTGATATGACAGTATTTGAAGCTTAATGCTTATATAGTGAAGCGATTCAAACCGAAGGCTCAGCAGTGCTTTCATGTTACTCTGCTGGGAACAGCTATGACTTGCAGTTTTACTTATTCAAGAGACACGTGCAGTCATTATTATTAGGTCCAGTCCCAACAGTCTTTGTTAAAGCAAAGTCTACCATGTAACCTTGAATGACAACAGCTCAAATTTCACCCAAACTATTTTTTCTGAGTATGCGATATTTTTGCAGACAAGCTAAGCAAACTCCCAGTTGTGTACTCTTGAAGTTAGACCCAGAGGTCAGCCCAGTAGCCATGCAGAACAGAGTAAAAGCTGAGCTAGACAGAAGGGTGCAGCAAGGAGAAATTTGTCCAGTAGAAGAACTGAATGGGTACCTTCCATGGTAGCAGCTCATAAGAAAAGCTCAGGATGATATCAGAATATGTATTGATCCAAGAGACCTGAACAAAGCACTAAAGACATCATCCTATCCACACAGTTGAGGAAGTTTCGGCCCTCATGCCAAATGACCCTGTTTTCTGTCTTAGATGCAGAAAGTTCATTTTGTCAAATTTCGCTTGATTGAAAATCTTTCATTAACCACATTTGGTGTGCCATTTGGGAAGTACAGTTTGCAATAAATTCTACCAAGTTAGTCTTTCAGTGTGCGATTGAACAATTTTTTTTCTGGCTATCCATGTGCTATTATTGTGGATGATATTCTTGTAGGAGGCAATGGTGAAGTCGAACATGACAGAAACCTCAAGTTCTGGAAACAGCATGTGAAGCAAATCTTAAGCCAAATCCTCAAGCACAAATTTAGGCTACGTGAAGTTACTTATGTTGGTAATTTGTTTACCAGGTCAGGCTTACGATCAGATCCTTCCAAGCAAACCGCAATCTGAGATGCCAGCTCCAGATGATGTCTAAGCCCTACAATGTTTTCTTGGCATGGCCAACTATTTAGGAAAGTTCATTCCAGATTTAAGCCAGCTTTCAGCACCGCTGAGAGAGCAGATAAGCAAAGACATGATTTGGTGATGGACAGAACACCAAACAGCACTGGATGCCCTGAAGCAGAAAATAGCTTAGAGTTGGTGGATTGGCTATTATGGTCACAAACCAGTAACTCTTTCCTGTGATGCTTTTAAGCTTGGTTTAGGTGCAGTCATTCTTCAAGAGGGTAGACCAATAGCCTATGCATAGAGAACTCTTACCCAAACATAGATGCAGTATGACAGATTGAGAAAGGACTTCTGGCAATTGTGCTTGCATGTCCAAAGTTCCATGATTATATTTATGGTCAACCTACCCAGATAGAAATGGACCACCAAACTTGTCACTATTTTGTGAAAGCCAATGCATACCACTCCTGCCAGACTGCAATGCATGATGCTCAAAATGCAAAATTACAATTTCAATCTTGTTTACATGAAAGGAACTTCATCTTGCCAATACCTTATCTCGATCGCCCAGGAAAACCATAAAACAGCATGACGAGGAGAAATCTGACCTTGAAGTCATGAAAGTGAAAACGTTTCTTCACACATCTCGATGCGCTTAGAACTCAAAGCTTCAGATACAATGCTCCAGAAGCTTAACCTCCCAGCATCAGTCAAGGATGGCCTTCAAAGCAATCTTGTTTACCAGTAGAAGTGCATCAGTATTTTCTATACAGACTAGATTTTGTCAGAGAATGGTATCATCATGAAAGGTCCTAAAGTGATTGTTCCAAAGTCCTTACAACAAGAGTACATTAAGAACTTGCATCGTGGCCACCTAGAAATTGATTCTACCTAAAGAAAGGTGAGAGGACTAGTATTTTGGCCTTCTATGTGAAAAGCTAGAGAAAGTTATTTCATCTTGTTCAGTATGTAATAGTACAAAGCTGAATCACCAAAAGAACCACTTCAGTTAAACCAGATTCTTAAACTATCTTGGTTGACAGTAGCCACAGATATCCGAGTGGAATGGTCAACATTACTTAGTGTTAGCAGTCTCTTATTCAAACTGATTCAAGAATGACCTACTTCCTAACCTAACATCCAATACGGTCATTACCAAGTTGAAGAGACTTCTGTCCATGGTATTCCGCACAGAGTCATCTCTGACAATGGTACACAGTTCACAAGTCAGCAGTTCAGACAATATATTGAAACGTAGGACTTTGAACTGCACGTTCAGCCAAGCTGTTTGACTGTGGGTACTCTGGGCTACTCCATATGAACAAAGTGCAAAACGGCTGTTACAGAACTCCACATGTGACAATACCAATGTTTTCCTACACTTGCAAAGTCTCAAACATTCCTCGTGACAATCTTGCGTCACCTGCCCACAGACTTGCGTCAAGACACGAGATTACCAATCAACAGCAGTTTATTGGTTTCATGCGCTAAAAAATAACAGCAAAGCAGTGAAAGCTCAATTACT
Source organism: Protopterus annectens (assembly GCF_019279795.1). NCBI lineage: Eukaryota > Metazoa > Chordata > Ceratodontiformes > Protopteridae > Protopterus > Protopterus annectens. The sequence goes on along the minus strand of NC_056739.1, from coordinate 246,538,795 downwards.
GAAAAAGCATTTGTCCCAGAATTCCTACTACAAAGACTAGCAAAATGCTCAGTTCTTTACAAAAAGGGAAGATCGTGAGGATGCAGATGTCAAACGGTTGGCTGCATTGGATTTGTGAAGTTTGAGTCGAGACCAGATTGTACATGGAATTCAGATGAAAACTGGAAACCTTTGCTACCAGCATCTGAAAGAATAGTTGTGTGAAATCTTACCATAACCATAGATGTCCCTTTTTATATGCTGCAGTTACATGGGGGAGTCTGCCTCCAGTTGACTCGTACATCTGGCCATTTTACCAAAGATAAATGCAACTGCAAAGGTACATGCGACTGCCCACAATCGGCCATAGAGAGGACATCAGCAACTACCTCAGAACTGAATGCTGCCAGCACCAGCCTACAGGAAGTGATTACCCAGTAATCAGAGACAAGCATCACTGGGAAGGCAGAGTGGGGAAATATACTGCAGCATATAGAAGAGAAGAACATTTTACATATTCCACGTCCTCCTATTCATATCCTACAGCATCCATTACATGAGGGAGAGTGCAAAAGCTCATGCTACACAAGGACTGGGGGGGGGACGGAGACATTTTTCACAAAGCCATGCAGAATAGCCTTGGCAAATCCTTCCCTGGACATGGCATCCAATTTGTGAAAGTGTGGACAGATGACAATGTAGCTGCCTCTAAAATGGCAGCTGTGTCCAAGTCTTTAAAGAAAGCCACAGAAGAGGACGCAGCCCTAGTGGAATGTGCCCTCACTGGGCAAGGAATCTTACCATTAGGTGTATAGCAGAAGGTAACCATTTTTAAGATCCATGGGGAAATTTGATTGGAAACAGGGAGTCCCAGGGTTCTAGGGTGAAATGAGACGGAGCCCATCTGATTTACGAATGGACCTGGTCTTAGCCAAGTAGTATCCGAGTTGTCTGTGCACATCCAAGGAGTGGAGGATCCCTTTGCTGGAGGATTGTAGCAAAGGGAAGAAAGGAGGAAGATGGCCAGATTTAGGAAGAGTTCATTAACTACTTTGGGCATGAAGGATGGGGTTAGTGCGCAGGCAATCCTGTCCTTATGGAAAACCAGAAGAGGGAGAAGCCATGAGGGCTTGCAGTTCAGAGACCCTTCTGGCTGAAGTAATAAGCCACCAAGAGAAAGATTTTCCATGCACAGTGTTGAAGAGTGGAGTCCTTAGCTGGTTCAAAGGGAGGTGAGGTAAGCTTTTCCAACATGAAGATCAAGGAGGAGGGATAGGCTTACTTGGAGGTCTAATGTGTAGAACTCCTTTCAAAAAAAAAAAAAAAAAAAAAGGCAGCTCAGCTTCCAACCTAGAAGACATTGGAGGAGTCAAAGGTAAACATGCTAAGATGGATGAAAGATGTGCCTTAATGAAGAGTATGACAAGCCAATGTTCATTAATTCACAGATGGGACAGAACCACTGGGGGTTGTATAGACCGTGGTTGAAGGTCACGTTTTTGACCAACAGAAAATCTTTTCCACTTGGAAAGATAGTGGGGTTTCTGGCCTCCTGCAGAACATGAAAAACGTACTATAAAAGGTGTCTAAAGAGAACGCCCTATCACCCACAGTCTTGGGTTGGATATTTGGGGGTGTAAGAGCTCCCTTTTGCTGTGCAAACAGGTCCATCCTCAGGGGTAAATTGTGGTGACTGAAGGGGGAACCAATGATGTCTTGGCCAAAAGGGGGGGGGGGTCACCAACAAGATTTGAGGTTGTTCTACAAAAAGTTCCATTGAAAATTCAGAGAAGAGGAGGGGGGGTGCATAAGCAAACATCCACCTTCTACTCCCCAGGAGTGTATATCCTGGTGCAGTAAGTTGCAAGTTGTCTGTTCATGGGGGAGGCAAAAGTACAGTTGTGTACGCTGACCATAAATGTTGATGTTAGAGTGTATTCACTGTTGCGGTCATTACACTTGGGTTATCTGCTTACAGGTTGCCCTCAGGTCGGCCTGATAATCTTGGGTCCTGCGTCGGTTGCTGTCCTTTCTTCCATGTCGTCAGGAGTATAAAACATGCAGCTGACGCCATTTCATCAGTTTTTCTTGCCCCAGATGTCAGGTGCCCCCCTAATGGGAAGCAATTAAATATAAAAGTACAAATACATACCTCCAACAAAAAAGCAAATACACCAAAAAGGCTTTTAAGCATAGTAAAGGAAAGTAGAGGTATAGCCAAAAGAAGTGAGGAGGCTGGAGGGAGGGTAACCAGGACTGCAACAATGAATACACTCAAACATCTACATTTATAGTAAGTGTACACAACTGTACTATGTTCTTAGTGCTTCACTGTGGCAGTCATTACATTTGGGTAGATTCCCAAAGCTATGGTGGGGAGAAGGAATTTAGATAGCATTAGGACTAGGACCAGCTATAAGGCCCTGCAAGACTGCAGTGGCAAAGCCAGCTCTGGATTTAGAGAAAATTGGCAAATGAGAATGCTTGGTGAAAGTATGTACAGAACTCCAGGTAGCAGCTTCTAGGATGTCCCTGGTAGGGACGCCTCTGAGGAAGGCTGTAGAGGTAGATGCAGCCCTGGTGGAGTGAGGTTGATCCACTGGGGGACAGGTTTTCCATGGTGCTTATAGCAGAAATGAATGCAATGGCCTATCCATTTAGAAATGGTTTGCTTTGAAATAGCCATCCCCTCTACCCCTGCAGCAAATGCCACCAGCAGTTCAGATTTCCTTTAGTCCTGTCCAAGTAGAATCCAAGTTGTCTGTGCACATCTAAGGATTGCAGTATCCGTTCCCCTTTGTTCTGTGGATTGGGAAAGAAGGTTGGCAAATGAATAGACTGATTTAAGAGCCACACCGGATACCACCTTGGGCATGAAAGATGGATTGGTTCTGAGGGACACCCTGTCCACATGAAAGATGATGAAAGGCTCCACTGCCATAAGGGCCTGTAATTCAGATACCCTTCTAGCTGAAGTGACTGCTAAAAAGAAATTTTAAGTCTGCAGAAGCAGCTGGCTCGAAAGGAGGTAGAGTGAGTTTCTCCAAAACAAAGTTCAGGTCCCAGGCTGGGATTGGAGCTTTCCTGGGTGGTCTCAAATTTTTGGCCCCTCTGAGGAACTGCTTAAGCAGTGGATATGAGAAGAGGGGAGGTTCTGTGTTATAAATTAGCTGAAATGGCTGAGGCGTGGCTTTTAGAGGAAAAAGACAGGCCCTTGTGAAACATCTCAGTTAAGTATTGTAAAATCTGAGGTAAACTGGGCGCTGCTGTGCTCATCCCTGGAGATTGGTTCCAGGCACAGAATCTTTTCCATTTTTCAGCATAAGATTTTCTAGTACTAGGCCTCCTTGCCTCTAAAATGATATCCATCATAGGTTTACTGAGGGATGATAAAGGAGAGATTATGTAATTAGCCAGGCTGCAAATGTTAGAAGCGGAGGGTGCAGAATCTGGTTCTCCTGCCGAGACAACAGGGAAGGAGTCTGAGGCAGATGCCATGGGGATAACTGTGACACTGCGCATGAAGGGGGTACCAGTGTTAGCGCGGCCAGTCTGGAGCAATCAAAATCATTTTTATTTTACATTTGTTGACCGTTCTAGTCTGACTGGATACATGTCCATTTTCAGCAGAGACCCGAGGAGAAAAGCTCCACTATATACTAGTAAATAATAAAAACAAAAAACAGCACAATAAGATACAAATTATAAGCATGTAGAGAACTATTCCCATGTAGCATAGTAACAGTGCTAAAGTAATTTAGCAAAACTATAACAGAGTGAGGATTTCTATTCCAAATTCTTTGCAAGAGTAGGAATAGTACAATTAAAGTAGTAACTCACAAGACTCTATTCAACTATTTACAGTATTAACAATTTTGATAAACGTTTTGTGCCAGGGTACTAGTTTTAAGAAGCAGATTTCTACAGCTGGGAGCAACATGTAAAAAACAAAAACAAAACAAAAAAATCTTGCTTTTTTCCCACTTTTCTGAGAGTTAAAAAAGTTCAGTTACAGGCTTGCTGTTCCTGAAAGTTTCTGTGAGGCCATTTTTGCTTGGGCTGAAGGAGGGTCTCTCTGTTGATCAGTGGCAGTGACTAACATTGAGCAGCTTCCCTGCCCCCCGGAGAGGTGGTTACGGACTTGAAACTGTAGTTTTATTGGCCACTAGGGGTCATTTCCATAACTCCTTCATCTTCCTCTCTTAAAACCTAGTTGCCTCGTGGTTTGGGCGTCTTTTCAGGCTTGTTGGCTGTTGGTGAAGCACCCTCCAAGAGGAAAAACGCTGAGAGAAGAAGGGAGCCACTTTTGAGATTTTAAGTATTTTTTCTCTGTTTATTTGCTAAGTTTTTCTGCATAGCTGCCTAGCTTGAGCATTTTCTGGCTTGTTAAACTTGATTTCTGTATTAGTAGCTGTATTTAGAGCACAACCAAAAGCTGTTTGCTGAATTTCCTGTTTGCACTTAATTTTAACTCTTTCTTTTCTTAAAACTTGCATATTTTCTGTCCTTGACCTAGCACTCTTGTGTGGGGTCATTTACTGCACTGTTATAACTTGATATTACTTGTGAACCTCTGCTATCTCTGTAAATACAAAAACAAAAAAAAAAATCTTGCTTTTTTCCCACTTTTCTGAGTTCGAAAAGGTCAGTCACCGGCTTGGTCTTCCTGAACTGTTTGAAAGTTTCTGTGAGGCCATTTTTGCTTGGGCTGAAGGAGGGTCTCTCTGTTGATCAGTGGCAGTGACTAACATTGAGCAGCTTCCTGCCCCGGAGAGGTGGTTACTGACTTGAAACTGTAGTTTTATTGTCCCTTTTGGGTCTATTCCTGCTCCTTTCCAGCCCTGCTATCAAGCACGCTTTAACGTGCTTTAGCGGAGTTGCCACTAGAGCAGCCGGTTAAACAAGGTTAAACTCTTTCTGGCTCCAGAAAGTCTGTTCTTCAATTTTTCCCTTAGAACTGCTCTGTTAGGTACCTTTACAGTTTACATCTACAATAAAAAGTGCAGCACTTGTTCCAAATAGCTTTTCTTCTCAAAAGCTCAGCACTTGTCTTATAAGCATATCCCTTGTCTTATAAGCATTCTCTTTGCAGGTCAAGCATTCCTATATTATACAAATCTCTCACTAGCAAAACACTCCTCAGGAGTGCCCACTTCCCTGCTAAGCTCTTTACTTTTCTGTCTCCTACCAACTCATAATTCTTTCTAGCATGTCAAGGGTCAGATGCTGGCGTCCTCTCCTGCCCAGTTGGTGAATCTGGGAATTCTGAGACAATGTTACAATTGCCTCATGTACATGGGCAACCCTCTCCTCCTCCGCTAACACTTGTGAGAGATGCAGCTATTTAGCCAGACTGGAGGCTGAGCTCTCTCAACTCAGGACTGGCAAGACCAGGCAGGAGGAGAAGGCAACTACACACACCACAATACCAGTCTCACATAACTCAACCACACCACTGAATCAAACACATAAACACACTAAAACATACTGGAGGCTCTGAGTAAAATTTAGCTAAACAGCAGAGGCCTCCAAAGCAGACACCCAAGCAACTGCAAACTCAATACACCACACAAACAACACATAAACAACAAAATCAGTGTGCAAAGCAGTCACTGCCCTTAAGGCCAAATACAACACCAAACATACTTGTCATAGGTGACTCCATAGTCAGACACACTGACGTCCGCTCACCAGACTGAGTAAGGAGAAGGTCACAGTAAGCTGCCTGTCGGCGGCTAGAATCCGCCATATAATGCAAGCACTCAGGTCTCTCAACAGCAGGTACAAGTACGACTCAGTCATTGTCCACGCTGGTGTCAACGACCTGAGACGCACTCCTTGGACTACATGAAGAGAGACATTGAGGAGCTCTCTGATTATGTAGCCCAGGCAGGTATGACCCTGATCTTGAGCAGTATCCTACCTTCACCTAGAATGATGCCACAATACAGTGATAAGATGATCAGCTTTAATAATTGGCTTAAATTCTGGTGTCATTCAAAGGGGATCCAATGTCTGTCTGCCTGGGATGACATGCTGGACAAGCCACGCTGCTTCGCAAGGGATGGCTTGCACCTGTCACCCCTAGGCTTCCGGATATTGGCAAAGGCTCTTGCCACCCCCATAGTGCCTTTTTTAGGCAAGGCTCACATTCTAAACCTACCACCCTAGAACACAAAAGTAAAAACTAAGGGTAATGCTGCTCAATGCCAGAAGTCTCAATCTCAAGATGCACGCACTCGAGGCCCTTCTCAGTATGGAGAACATCGATGTCTGTGCAGTGACAGAAACCTGGTTCAAGGCTCCAGAGAGCATTCCAGCACTATCAGGTTTCACCTCATATCATGCGTTTCGGCCCCAAAATCCGGACAACACCAAGAAAGGAGGGGGGGTGTCCATATTCATAAAGGACACCCACACCTCAAGGTTGGTGGCAACGCACGATGCATCGGAGACCATCCAGGTGCAATTAACCATAGGCAAGACTGCTCTGCAATTTGTAGCATGTTACAGGCCACCCTCTCAAACTCAGGAACCTCACATGGCTTTCCTGAAAACATTGGAGGGGATAAATGTATCTCCAAACACCATCATACTAGGTGACTTCAACTACCCTAATATAGACTGGGAACACTACTCAAGCCCAAACACTCTAGCCCAAAGGTTCCTGGAGTTCATAAACTCAAATGCCATGGAACAACTAGTCACCATCCCCACAAGAGGAGAAAACATACTTGATCTCATCATCACGAACATGGGATCACAATGTTCAACACCGGAAGTATACCCCTCACTGGTGAGATCAGATCATAAACTAATCTCGCTGGAGGTCCTTATCCCGCCACCACCTGAAATAAAAGACCACAGTGAAAAACTTCTCAAAAGCCGACTTCACACTTCTGAAAACTAGTGTGGTCTCCTTTAATGCCCCTGAGCCAGTGGTAAACATTACTCAAACCACTGAATCACTTACAAATGCCTTCTACCAGCACCTACAGGACTGCATGGATCAGGCAATCCCAAACAAAACTAAGACTCTTTGTACCAAAGGCAAGCGTCCAGTCTGGTGGACCCCAGCCATAAACAAGCTCTACAACAAAAGGAGGAAGCTACTACAAGATAGAGCAAAATCCTTGAAAGGCAAGACACCTTTGATCATTATAAGTAAAAAACTAAGAGCTCTCATAAAATCATCCAAGGCAAATTTTGAGAGAAAAATCGCCAAGGACTCTAAAGACAATCATAAGGCCTTATAGCTATGTTAGAAACCTAGGAGGAAACTCCCAGATATGCTCAGAATTAGTTCAAAATGATGTGAAGATTACTGAACCTACACACATTGCCAACATACTGGCCGACAGGTTCAGTGCAAACTTCTCCCTCCTCCCCAAAAGGAGAGATATCTATACCAGAGGATTGTAGCCCCCAAACATCTCCAACGCCCAGGTGAGAACTGCTCTCCAAGGCAAAAACACAGCATCCATGGGACCGGATGGTGTCCCGGCTGTGTGCTCCACAAACTCAATGAGGAATTAAACCCGCAGTTAGGACAGCTGTTTAATCTTAGCCTCACCTCAGGATACGTACCCAAGGAGTGGCGCGGCGACTGTGGTCCCACTTCACAAGGGCGGTGCCTCCACCGACCCTGGAAATTACCGTCCCATTAGCTTGACAAGCCTTATCTACAAAGCCATGGAGAGGATCATAATGGAACTCATAAATAAAGACATAGGGAACTTGCAGACTTTGGATCCAACCCAGTTTGGCTTTGTCAAAGGCAGATCATGCCTTTTAAACTTGGTTGACTTTTTCGAGACAGTCACCAAGGCCATTGATGAAGGAAAGGCAGTCCATACAGCCTATCTTGACCTGGCAAAGGCCTTCGACACAATACCCCACTCAGGTATCATCGAAAAACTCATCAGCTTGAATGTAAGCCCATACATCACAAGATGGGTTGCAAACTGGCTAAGTGACAGAACACACAGGGTCAGAGTTGCTGGAGCCATGTCAGACTCAAAGCCTGTCATAAGTGGTGTCCCACAGGGCTCAGTCCTGGGTCCACTCTTGTTCAGCATCTACTTTTCTGAAGTACAAGCAAACGCAGGAGGGTTATGGCTGACAAAGTTTGCAGATGACTGCAAACTGGGCGCCATAGTTGAAAACACATCTGACACAGATATCCTTCAGAAGGGCCTCACAGAAACGGATAACTGGTGCCAGAGCCATGGCCTAAAGTTAAATGCCAAGAAATGCATTGTCATACCCTTCGGGAAAAACAAGGTTACCCATAGCTACCATATAGGTGGCAATCCACTGAGCACAGAAGTCATCAGGGATCTAGGGACCCAGGTTGACAGTAGCCTGTCGTTTGACACTCATGTAGTTAGGAAAACCTTCTACATTGCCCACCTGATCATGAAGGGATTCACATCTAGATCAAGGGAGGTCATCGTCCCCCTGTACTCATCACTCATTAGACCTATGATTGAGTACAATGCCCCATTCGGAATATATCTGACCCGACACCTGCAGCAGCTGGAAAGGCCCCAAAAGTTCCTCACCAAAAGGATAAAGGGTCTCAAAAATATGTCTTATGCTGCCCGACTGAAAGAACTCCAGCTCTATTCAGTCTCATACCGCTTGCTCAGAGGTGACCTGTGCCTGACATACAAGGCCATGTCAAACCCAGATTTGATGAATATGCTTCACCTCAAAAAATCTAGATCCCTCAGAACCACAAGGGCGGAGACTTAAACCTTGACACGGTTATTAATAGAACGTGCTGGAGGGACAGATTCATCACCCAGAGACTCCCTATGCTGTGGAACAAAATCCCGTTACATGTGAGTCAAAGCACCTCGCTGGCCTTGTTCAAGAGGAATCTTGACCAATGGATGGGAGATCGCAGATATACCCCAGGGATTACTTCAGTGTCACTGCTTGACAGAGGCACAGCAAAATAATAGGCATAGTTTTCTTCAAACTAAAGGGGTGGGGAAAGCCAAATAACTATGGGCTAGGCTTATAAATGCCCTTGGGCAGATAGGTTCATAGGTTCATACTAGGCTATGTAGATTTAGATACAAGGTGAGATGACAGGTTGTGAGATGACAGGTTGCAGTAATATAACAAGTATAAAGGTTGCAGTAATATGACAAGAATAAAGAGAAGTTGAATTTATAGGAAAAAGTAATATCCATGTGGATGGTAGGTGAGCTACAGAGGAGGGGTAGTACTAGTGATAAGGACAAGTAGAAGAGTAATGGAGACAGCTGAAAAGAGAGTTGGATGCTGAGGTCAGTCAGGATTCGAGCAAGGGCATAGCCAGTGAGATTTAAAATAGTTCCTTAGTTGTTTCTTGAAAAGTTGTGATGAGCCTAGAGTGGTCAGTTCTATGGGAAGTTTATTCCAGTATGAGCCAATGGCATTTGTAAACAAGGAGTCCCCAGCTTTGTTGTGTGTTTTGAGAGTAGCTACTAGTAGTTTGTTAGCTGAGTGAAGGGAAGTAAGATTCCTGTAAGGGACAACAAGGTTATTTAGTATGGGTGTATTAAAAGGGTAATGGAGAATTTTATAGGTGATAACTAATTGATGTAGGAGAATGAGATTTTGAAGTTCAAGCCAGTCAAGCTTTTTGAGATCAACACAATGATGGGTGTGAAATGGGGAACCTGTGGCAAACCTGGCAATGCTGTGGTAGGCTGTGGCAAGTTTCTGAAGGTTAGATTTTGAAAGGTTTATAAAAGATGGGGAGGCATACAATAATGTAGAGATAAGATGACTTTGGGCTAGAGACACCCAGGTAGTTGCTGTTAGAAAGGGCTTAAGTCTATAGAGGGCACCTATATTTTTATTAACAGCTTTGATGGTTAGGTCAATGTGGTAATCATAGTTTAGTTGATTATCTATTGTAACGCCTAGTAGTTTAGTGGAACAATCAGGTGTAATGATAGTGCCATTGTCACACACAATAGGAAAGGAGAGAGGGGCAGATTTAAGGGTTGGAGAGAAAAGTAATAATTTGTTTTTTTTGGGATTAAGGAGGAGACCGATATCTTGGAACCATTTTTCTGCTGCTGTAAAGACTTTTTGGGTGGAAGAATGAAGTTCAGCTGGAGATACAGCAGAACAGATGAGAGTTGAATTGTCTGCATATTGAATACATGAGGATGTTGGGAGTGAAGTAGACAGGTTATTTATAAATGTGGAGAAGAGAAGGGGTCCTAAGATGGATCCTTGAGGGACACCGGTAGTGACTGGGAGCTGAGAGGATAGATGGCCGTCCCAAAGGACTGCTTGTTGTCTATCTTTCAGAAAAGAGTCAAACCAGTGCAATGCCGAAGATTCAAGTGAGAGAGATTTCAAAGTGTCTAGCAAAAGTTGATGGCTGACCATATCAAAGGCTTTAGAGAGGTCAAGAAATAAAGCAGAAGAGTATAGGTTGTTATTGCGATTTTTGTTGATAGTGTCTGTGACGGAGAGAAGAGCAGTGGAAGTGCTATGGAAAGGTCTAAAACCATGTTGGTAGCCTGAAAGTAGGCTTTCATGTAAAAGATGATGTAAAAGTTGTTGGTGTATACAACACTCCATAATTTTCCTTGGTTTGTCCTGTTTAATTTTTAGTAGTACTTCGGAGAGCAAAGGTAGAGGGGGGAAGGCATAGACTGAGGTTTTTCCAGCTGAAGGACAGAGCATCCACTTTCCAGGCTTGTTTGTGTGGGAGTCCTTGTGCAAAATTTGTCCAATTGGTATTTCTGGGGAAGAGCCAAACAGGTCTATATCTGGACTCCCCCATTTGCTTGTCAACATGTTGAAAATCCTTGGTTCCAGTTTCCACTCGTGTGGGTCCATGAGGTTTCTACTTAGTCCGCCTGCCAGTGTATTTAATTTTCCGGGCAGGAATTGAGCTTGTAGGTGCACTGGCTAGTCTGCAGGGGGGGGGGGTAAGAATGTGTACCCCCCTGCTTGTTTATGTACCACACAACAGTGGTGTTGTCCGTCTTTATCATTAGTTGTCCTGGAAGAATATGGTCCTTGAAGGCTGTCAGAGCATTCTGTACAGCTAACATTTCTTTTTGATTGATATGCAGGTGTATTTGACTTGGGTTCCATTTGCCCTGAATGCACTTCCCTGCCAGGCGAGGCCCCCCCCACGCTCAGTCTGATGCTTCTGTTAGGGTTTGGGCAGCAGGGGGTGGTGTGAAAGGTAGTCCCTTGTTTTGGTGGCAGGCCTCTGCCCACCAAAGGAACTCTAGGTGTAGGCAAGGTATGATAGGAATCATTGCTTCTTGATTCTAAGAATGTTGACACTGTATGCTTTTTAGATACCACTGTAGTTTCCTCATATGCAGTCTTTCATATGGAATTAGAAGAATGTAGGAGGCCATGAACTCCAAGGTTTGCAGTATTTTTGTCTTGCAGCTAGCAGGGTTTTTGTGGCCACTTGTTTGAAGTAGGCTGTCACATTAATTTGTTTCTCTGGCGTGAGGTAAGCCATCTGGGAAGTTGTATTCAAGCTTGCTTCCAGAAATATAATTTGACGACAGGGTACCAGGTGCGATTTCTTTTCATTTATGATGTACCCCAGACAAGTTAGAACCCTTTGTACAAAGGCCAGATAATTCAAAAGTATGTCCTGGCTTTCTTACTGAATTAGACAATCGTCCAGGTATGGGTATATTTGAATATTTCTTTGCCCGCAAAAAAAAGAGTTAGGAACTTTGTGAATACCCTGGGTGCAGTAGATAAGCCAAAGGGCAGTGCAAAGAACTGATGCGTGTAGCCTGCTTTGACGTGTAGGTATCTTCTGCTGCAAGATTCCCTGATTGGGATGTGCAGGTATGCTTCTTTTAAATCTAGTGTTGCCAACCAGGCATCTTTGCCTAGCATAGGAAGTAATTGGTGAAGAGTCAGCATCTTAATTTTGGAATCTCCAAAAAGGTGTTTAGAGTAGACAGGTCCAGGATAGGATGTCATGAATTGTCTTTTCTGGGTACCAGGAAAAGTCTTGAGTAGAAACCTTGTCCCTTTTCCTCTTCTGGTACTAGTTGAATAGCCCCCCAGGCTTGAGAGAGAAAGTACTTGTTTTTGGGCTTCTTCCCACTGATTTGGGGGTAGGGCCTGCCACCCGCCTGGTGTTGGCAATGTGTGGAAGTGAAATCTGTATCTCTGGGACACTATTTAAAACCCATTTGTCCTGGGTAATGAGCAATCTTTCTCCCCAAAAGGGGAGTCAGTTGATAATGAGCAATCTTTCCCCCCAAAAGGGGAGTCAGTTGGTAAGTGCTTGGAAATTTTAAAAGGAAGTCACAGAGACAGTTTACCATGGGGGGGGGGGTCTTATTACTCCCAGATTTGGAAGTGGAGGCCCCCCACCGCTTAGTCCCGGTGTCACCTGGGACTGAAACCTGGGGTTTTTGCTGTGTATGGGTTTGGCTTGAGAAGACATGGAAGGAGCTGGAAAGGACCAATTCTTAGAGGGCCAGTGCCTACTAAATCTAGGAGGCTGAACTTGTAAGAACAGTTTGCATAGATTTAGCTTTATCTTCCATCTTTTTAAGAACTTCCTCAGCCTTATTGCCAAACAGGTGGTCCTGATTTAAGGGAGCATCCAACAATTTCTTTAACATGATCAGGCAAAGATTGTTCCTTAAGCCAAGCATGCCTTCTGAGCACAGACCCAGTAACAGCAGCCCTGCAAGAGGCCTCTAATGAAAACCACATTGCAAAGTGTGTTTTCCAACTTGTTCAGCAGAATGCATTAAATCCTGTAATTCTTTACTTTCCACACAGTCACAAATCATCATTTTCTGTTTAAGCAGTCCAATAACATGTTGCCGATACATTAACATATGAAACTGTCAGTTTAAAGCCCTAATGGCCAAGGTTGCAGAAGCATAAGCCTTCTTACCCCATCTATCCAGTGCCCTGGAATCTCTATCAGAAGGGGTAGGATTTTTAGCAGTAGAAGCCTTTGCCCTTGGGCCCCTGTGAAATAAGTCTCTGGATCTGCAATAGGATTTTTAAAAAGGAACTTGTGGGACTCTGGGACCCTGTAGTATCAGTCACATTTTCTGGGAGCAGGAGGCAAGGAATCAGGGGCCAAGCTAGATTCGGAAAAAGCATCATCAACAAGGTCTAGTACAGGAGGAATAGCTAAAGGCCTATACTGAGGTAGGAGAAGGAAATCCCCAAGCCTCTTTTTTGAATCAGAAAAATCCTGGCTTTCACAGTGGAAATGCTCCCCAAGGTTTCCCCAAAAGAAACAGGAGAGGAAGCAGAGGAAATTGAGTCCTCTGCATCAGAATCTTCATAAGTAGATCAGGGCAAATCCAGATCATCAGAAGAATCAGAAAAATCAGAATCCTGGTCAGAAGATTCATAATCAACTTCAGTTCTAGGCCTCTTAGAAGGGGGGGGGGTTGGCTACCCCCGATTAGAGTTATTAGACCTTCAGCCATTCTTATCATTTGTTTTTTAGGCATAGAGGCCTGAGCATGTGGCCTGGGCGTCAGTTTTTTAGGCATGGTTCGAGATTTAGGCCCAAGTAAAAAAAGGAGGCGTCGATTCAATATACAAGTCCATAGGCCTGAATACACCCTCAGAAGCCGGTGCCTGCACAGCGGCTCCGGACCCATCCAAGGTAGAGACATCTATGGATTCCATAGTTTAAGCATCTCGTGGCATACCAGACTATGAATGGGTCTCAGAGGCCCTCGAATCAGAAGTAGCGGGTATCCGGGGATGCAAAAGCGCCTCACTGAGTACCTGTGAACTGGCAACTGGCTTAGAAGCATCGTCGGCAGTTTTGGACCTCGGCGGCCTGTCTCCGTCTTTATCTTTGCATTTTTTTCAAAATCCCGGTAGTCGGATGGCTAACAGATGACATTTCTGGATAATTAAACCGAGAACCGAAATATTTAGAGGTGAAAATATACAGACGACGGATAGTGCGCTGATTAAATAAAGCACAAAACCAACAGCAAGGTAAGTCGTGGTCACGGCCTAGGCAAGGAATACAGTACAAATGATAATCTTTGACATATTTGCTTTCCACAAGTAATGCAATTATTAACTTTTACCGACGTCGGTAAGGAGCAAGAAAAAGTTTCCCCAACGGGGTACTTTGCTTTAGTTGAAGACTTCGGTTCTGAAACTCGATAATGAAAATTTCAGGAGTCGGCCAACTGGCACTTATGAAATGCTTCTGCTTCAGGCACTGCATGGCAAGAAAGACTGATGTAATGGCGTCGGCTGTTTTACACCCCTGACTACCTGACGTCATGGAAGGGCCACCAAGCTGGAAAGACAAATCCTTTATTAAACACTGATATTTCGGTTAAAATAACAAATCAATTAATACACAAGTAAGAGCTTTTGTTCAACATACATTAAACTTCAGACAAAATATCTATCATCAGGCAAAATATCTATCATAACTTCACTTCCTTTTATACTACAGGTTCATTCATTAAGGAAAATTAAAACCATGGGACTCTCCATAATTACGGTTCAGCATGCCCCTAACCCAGCATATATACATAAAAAAATCTAGGTTAATAACCAATAACCAAATGTTGAAGTGCATGCTTCACATGAAACAAATAGAAATGATATTAATGAAAAAACAACACTACAAAAGAGATAGCATGATAAAATATGACAGCAAAAAAGTATATATTAATATGTATGTGTTCACCTTTAAAAATGTTAAAAAAAATGTTAAAAACTAGCATAATGTATTAAAATTAAATTTTATAAAACAATCACATTTAAGAATATATATATATATATATATATATATATATATATATATATATATATATATATACACACACACATATATATATATATATATATATATATATATATACACACACACACAGACAGCAAGCAAATAAGGGTGAGAAAAATAGAGATAGAAAGCTTTAGTCAAAAGGTTTGTAACACAGAGCTAATAAGAATTTTGAGGTTCAGGATTTTAGCTGGATTTTGAAGGTTCAAACACTAATACTATACTAGGGTGGGAATAGGTGTGAAGTCAGGGTAGGGTATAATAGTTTAGTCAGGGTTACAGTAAGGTACAAGGACTTGCACTGAGACTTAGTGGCAGAGTTTTTAATAGTGGGTGATTCATGAGTAGAGAAATTCCAGTGGTGAGTTCATGAGGGAGCTTGCGGAACAAACAGTCTCAACAGCTTTGTTTATTCTGGGTTTATAGCTTTGTTGTTGGTTTATAGGTGCTGCTAGGTAAGGCTTTGTAGCGGACATAAAGGATGATAGATTTTACTAAGGAGTAATAAGGGTACTAGGTTGATGTGTGATTTTGTGGGTGATGGTAGTTTTGTGGTGGGTATTAGATTTTGTAGTTCGTGTGATTTAGTTTTTTAAGATTACAGCAATGATGGGTTCTAAAGGGCTCCTTCTAAAATCTTATGTGTTAAGGGATACTGCTAATTTATTAATTAGCTTTTGATAAGGATTGTCGGTGAGGAGCATAAAAAGAAGGTGAGAAGTAAGTAATGTTAAAGCAGGGTACTTCCTGGCTTAGAGTAGTTAGGAAGTTTTTGAGCCTATAAAGGCTCAAGTTTTTCTATTGACTTGTTTGATGGTTAAGTTAATATGGTTTATTGTTGATTGTGATATTTAAGTTAACCTAAAGGTTTGAGTAGATTATGGTCTGGCCGTGTATTTATGTGACATTATATCAAAAGTAAAGGTTAAAGATTTCTGTGATGTTGGGCCAGGAAGGGGGGTAGGCTACAGCACACACACCCAGGTAAAGCACTAAGGGGGGACCCTGATAGTCTAGTCTCTAGACAGCTTTAAACTTAAATGAAACACTTCCACGATCCATCAGTATCAAAATGAACTTTTACAAATAAATATTAGGTTAAAAATGGGTGTGTATATATATCTCTCTTTAAATGAGCATAACATAATTATATATAAATAAATGTGTTTAGCAACCACATAAATATATATATATATATATATATATATATATATATATACAACACCTAATTATATAGGTTCACACACACACATGAACACACACACACACACACACACACACACACACACACACACACACACACACACTAGGTTACACACACACACACACACACACACACACACACATATATATATATATATATATATATACACACACACACACACATACATACATACATATACACACACACATATATATATACACACACACACACACACACACACACACACACACACACACTAGCTAGCTATATTATACTGTATTATGGTTGCAAATGCTCTATATTAATATAGAAGAAAATTATGTTGTAATGCATGCTGGCATTAGTTATGGCGTTCTGGGAGAAAAATTATGTTTTTAATAGTAAATATAATATTTCCATTAAGTCTTATCGGTTCCAGGATGACATCAGTATCATTTGGACTGGCAAATTGATAGTTTGAATGAATTTTTAGCATACATTAATCAAACTAATTTTTTAAATTTACATGGAATGTTAATAATACTAGTATTAATTATTTACATGTGCATCTTATGAAAGACATGGAAAATGAAGCTTACATTGCAATTATTCATAGAAACGAGTCTTACTCTAATAATTTTTTTTTGCACTATAATAGTTCCCATCCAGAACATCAGAAAAGATCTGCAATTAAGGGACAATTGGTAAGAGCTGCCCGGATGGTGACTAAATTTGAACAATTTGAGCTGGAGTGCAATTTTTTTATGGGATATGTTCCTTAATAGAAATTATCCAGCAGCATTAGTTGACTCCTTAATACATGAAGTTACGAGTAAAAGATTAAATGGACATTTTAAACCTATTTTATACAAGCAAAACAAAACATATGATGTTAGTAATACACTTAGCATTAGAAATGATAGTCTAAATGATATAATAAATGAAATTATAAATAAAGATAAAAAAGGATTTTTCAAAAGCTTTGGTGCTTACTTTTTCCCCAAGATCATATAATTAGAGAAATAATCATTAATAACGGAGCTATATTAATGGATGACTCACATTGTAAAAAACACATCAAAGAATTACCTAAAATAGTTTATAGAAAAGGTAAACCTTTTAAAAGATTTTGGGAACAGGTATGCACTCCGCTATTAACAAAAACAGAGGTATGAATAGATGCGGAGCTTGCCACTGGTGTTACAAAATAAAAATAGGAGAATCTTTTCAACTTAGGAAAAAAAATTTTTATTTGCACAGAAAATAGAATTGTAAATCTAAGACAGTGGTATACCTAGCCACTTGCAATTCCTGCCCTACATTAGTGAATATAATGACCATCAGTTTTCTTTTACA
This sequence comes from Protopterus annectens, assembly GCF_019279795.1. Lineage (NCBI taxonomy): Eukaryota > Metazoa > Chordata > Ceratodontiformes > Protopteridae > Protopterus > Protopterus annectens. The sequence goes on along the minus strand of NC_056739.1, from coordinate 246,521,480 downwards.
GCAATAGATCATGTAGAAATCAAAGACAAAAGACCTTTGGGCATATATTTAGAACACAAGGTATTGCAATGGCAAATTAGAACACAAGCCGATACGTGGCCTGAGATTAATGAGCGTAGTTCAATTACCCCTGTTTTGAAATTAAAAGCATTAAATAGTAGAATGAAATACAGTATACATTTTTCAATTACAACATAATTTTCTTATATTAATATAGAGCATTTGCAACCATAATACAATAGAGCTAGTGTATATATGTGTATTTATTTATACATATTTATATTAAAAGTATATATACACACATTTTTAACATTTATTTCAATATTTTTAAGTAAGTTTAAAAGTTAATTTCGATACTGATGGATCATGGAAGTGTTTCATTTAAGTTCAACACACACACACACACACACACACACACACACACATATTCTTAAATGTGATTTAGTGTTGTATAATGAGATATGCTAGATTTTAACTTTTTTTTTAAACACTTTTAAAGGTGAAGACATATATATATATATATATATATATATATATATATATATATATATATATATATATATATATATATATGGGTCCATGTCATATGATCGACTGTTATCATTTGACTGCTATTTTTTCATTAATATCAGTTCATTTGTTTCATGTGAAGCATTAAGCATTACATTGGTGATATATATGGCTGTGCACCCACAACCCTCTATATATATATATATATATATCCACACACATATATATATACACACACATATACACACACACATACATGTACACACACATACACACTGGGTTAGGGGCATGCTGAACCATAATTATGGAGAGTCACATGGTGTTAAAATTTCCTTAATGAATGAACCTGTAGTATAAAAGGAAGTGAAGTCATGATAGATATTTTGTCTGATGAAGTTCAATATATGTTAAACGAAAGCGCTTACTTAAGGATTAATTGATTTGTTATTTTAACCGAAATATCAGTGTTTCAAGGATTTGTCTTTCCAGCTTGGTGGCTCTTCGCTTGTAGTTAGTATAACACAGTTTGTTCAGTTTTTCTTGTGTTACGTCATGAAAAAGGGACAGCAACCGACGCAGGACCCAAAACTTTGTTAAATCAGGCCAAATGAGGGCTACCGGCAAGCAGATAACCCAAATGTAATGACTGCAACAGTGAAACACTAAGAGCATGCAGTCTACCTGAGGTGTACCCCATCAATGGACCAGATCCAGGAACACATCCTCATTTAACATCCATTCGTGGGATTGAGTCGGACCTGCTTAGTGAATCCACCATTACATTGCTGGCTGAATGATGTAGATGACTGGGGGGCACCAGAGTCTAAGCAATCGCCCACACAAGCAAAGCCAATCTGCATAGGATGTAGGGTGATAGATCACATTACAGTGCTGTGGTACATGTACCATCTCACCACTCCTGGGAGGATCTGAGCTTTGAAGATTTGTAGAACAAAGATCATGGCTCTCATTTCCTTGACATTGACGTGCTCCCTCTGCTGGGAGTGGGTCCACGTCTCTCACTCTCCAGTCTTCCAGAGTTGTCCCCCCCCCAACCAGAGCCTGGTGTGCGTTTGTGTACAGATCCTGGTTGGGGGCAGGAGGTTGGAGAGAAGGTCTGGATTTTTTTAAATCTGAGCAATCCACCACTAGATCCTTGGATAGGCAAGGTAAGAAGGGAACCGTAGTGTAGGTGTAGTTTCCAGACTATCCTTACGAACCATTGAAAATTTCTTCATGTGGATCCTTGCTACGGGTACCATGGAAATGATGGAAGCCATGAATCCCAAGAGTCGTAGAAACTCCCTATCAGACAGGGCCTGGAGAGGAAAAAGTTCCTGGAAATAAGAAGTGAAGGTCTGAATCTTGTCTGGGGGTAGACAGGCCATCATTTGCACAGTGAGAATCCTGCATCTTAGGAATACATGATCCTGGGAGGGTTTAAGAGAGGACTTCAAGGTTTATGGTAAACCCTAGCCTTTTCAGCAGAGACATGGCATAGTCTAGGTGCTCTAGAACCAACTGAGGGGATGATGCCTGGATTAGAATATCGTCCAGGTAGGGGAAGAGTTGGATGCACTGTATTCTGGCAAAGGCAATGACTGTGGCTAGACACTAACACTCTTGGGGCCGTAGACAGACCAAAATGGCAAAGCACAGAACTAAAAACGCAAAGAACCCACTGAGAAACGAAGGAATTTCCTGAAAAGTGGGTGGCTACGGATGTGCAAGTAGGCATCCTTTATGTCTCAGAACACTATGTAGGCCCGAGGAAGAATCAGGGGGAGGAAGAGAGCATCCAAAAAGAAGGGAACCTCGAGGAAGGTATTCAGATGCGACAGACCCAGGATAGGTCTCCAGGGACCTTCTTTCTTGGGGACCAGGAACATTCAGTAAAATCCTTTCCCTCTTAGATTTTGAGGAACCGCTAATAGTGAATCGGGAAAGGAGGGCATGAAGGACTGGAGGAAAGAAACACATTTAGTCTCGAGGGGAGTGGGAATTCCTTTGAAAATTGGTCTGGAATCTCAGACCATGAAACAATCTTGTTGTATGATAGAAAGGACTCTGGTAGGACGACTTTGGGTCTGGTAGTCACAGACTACCATGTTTGGCCTGAAAGGGGGTGCTTTTGAACCCCTGAAGCGCTTTGCCCTTCTCCTGCAGGGTCTTGGAGTTCTGCAGCTGCTGAGCCAAACAAGCCTTTTTTATCTAAGGGTGCGTCCATAAGTTTTGCTTTAATATCTGGCAAAGGCTGCAGCCTGAGTCAGGAGTATCTCCCGAGGACCAACCCTGAAGTGGCTGCCCTTGCTGAAGCCTCCACTGCATCATAACTACACTTTATCTAGCGTCTGGTAACTTGACTGCAAGAATCCAAAAGGCTAGCAACTTGTGCCTTATTGAGAGAGTTGGGCAACTCAACAGTTTAATGGCATCTGTCAATAACCAAGAGTATTTGGCCATAAGGGTCTGAATTTATGGCTGTCCCAGCTAAGGTGGCAGAGGTATAAACTTTTTTCCCCAACCTTTCCATAATTCTGCTATCCTAATCCAAAGGGAGCAAGAATTGGAGGGAAGATGTTTAGAGGTTTTATCTGTAGCAACAGATATAGCAGATGTGTCGGCGGAAAGGGCCTTGAAAAGGAATTTGGCATCTTCTAGTTAAGTCAGGACACTTGGGTGCTGGGGGTTGAGAGTCTGGTGATTTTGATTCAGTCAAGAAAGTATCCAAAAATGCAGGAAAGGACTGGGGAACAGCAGATTGGTTAGGAGAATCCATTTTAAGAGGTCATAGTACCTCGTCTCAGATACCAGACTACAGTCTCACTTAAAAAGTCCTTCATTTGAATAATGGTCTCCCCCCAAAGGTGATGTCTTCCCAGGGGAACCAGTACCATTAGACTCCTATTCTGAAGAAGCATACCCCAGTGGAGAAGCAATCTGAGAGGTGTAGGTAAGGGATTCATCCCCTGAAGATTCCTCATCCTCAGACGAAATGTCTGCCAGAGGCCTGCTCCTAAGAGTGGATGCTCCTAAGAGTGGAGGCTAAAGGAGCAGATGTCTGGCGCAAGGCCATGAAAGCATTAAAAAGAGGCCTTGGGGTAAAGGCCTGCCAGTCAAAGACTTGATATGATGACATGGCCTGTTGAGTAGAACAGAATGCTTGGTCTCTTGCATTTTCCTTTTAGATGGGGACGCGTATGGTGGGGGAGAGTAGGAGGACCGGACATCAGACACTTTACAATATCCAAGAGAACTTCTTGGACAATGATTTGGGAAACCCCATGCAGCCCTTTGGAGATAAGATGTGCCCCCCCCCCCAGCGCATGGGTTGGATGCCTGCGAATTCCTCAAACGTGCTGGCAGTCTCCTTAACAGTTTTCCCCCTGGGTACCAGTCAGTGGAGGATCTGCGGGTTTCAGCATGGTCTCTGGGCCTTCATCAGCCTCAAGAGGAATAATTAAAACAGAGGGCTCAGTTGGAAGTTCAGGAAGAGGCTTCTTAGTCTTCTTTGTCGGCAGCTCCTTCAAAGGTCCCAACATTGGTTCATGTCTCTAGATAAGCGTTTCAAACGCTGAATCCCTAAATATAATTCAAGAGCAGCAAGATGGCTCCTAAGGGTCTTTGGTATGAAAACCGTACAGATTTCACAGGTGGTGTGATCATGGTCTTGGCCTAGACAAAATAAGCAGAGCACGTGTAAGTTTTTATCTACCTTCCACACCACTTGCCCTTTCTACCCAAACATTAACCCACAACACAGGAACATGAAAGTTATCAACCAACGGGGTACTATCTGAACTTGGACAAAGCATGGTCACTTTTCAAAGCAAACAACAACTGGAGCCAGCAGTCAAACAGGCATCAAAGTTCTGAGGGAGGTGCATGCAAACATCTGCTGAATGAGGCGGGCTGTCGCACATACATTCACAGTAACATTTATCTTTGGTAAAACAGCCAGACATACGAGTAAACCAAAGGCAGACTCCCCCACATAATGGATACTGAAGCATATAAATAGAAGGACATCCAGTCTTACACCATCTTGCCTGTGATGAAGACCAATTCTTAGAGTGACTTGTCCAATGTTCCTGTTCCAGAGGACATTCTGTCAGTAATCCCTGTTCCAGAGAAGAATTCATAAAGTCCTCAAGCAGAACATTTGCCAGGGACTGTCCCTGTTGCTAACCACAGTCCTATTATATTACGAGATCAGGTTGCATCTTCAGACCTAGTTCCAGGTACACAGCAACCTGGACAGGACTGTTTGCAGATTACTGTCTGTATAATGGCATGTCTATTTCAAATGTCATTGCTTATATGAGACAGCTCAGTAAAGAGGAAGGATGTAGATCAGAGGGGACTATATTACAACATCAAGAACCCGTAAAAATTGAACACCACAACACCGACACAGAGCGAACCACAAATACGCCGAACCCCCTAAACCACACATTTTCAAATCTCGAACAGTCAAGTCTGTCAACACCACCGCGCACTATATACTACATACCCAAACATAATAAATAAAAACATATACCATACATTAACCAAACCCCACTTCTATTCCTACACTAAACCTTACATAAATTACTGTCTATGCACTTACCTTAACCCGCACACTAACCCTAAGGTCTGTAACCATCACAGACTTACCTTACGGAGCTAAACCGCAGACGGGCCAACCATGACAACTCAATGTTTTGTGTTTTGCAGTTTTGAACGTTCGTCGTTACCATAGCTTGCGCTATACGTGCCGGTCTTGTGGTACTTGTGGAAACGGGATTTCGATCTCTTAATATAGACACAGAGTGTAAGAAGCATTCCAGTCAGCAGGCACGTGCATATAAGTACTGAGCACGTGCAAGCAAGAGTGCCATTTTGAGTGAGCTGCCAGAGCTACAGCATTCAAGTATGTAGTCAGTTAGATAGCTGAAGTTTAATGTTCCCGCTATCCATCTCGTTTGTATGCAATAAACTACTTAAGCAAACACCCAAGCCTCATTGTTTTATTACACACAAGATAAGAGACAGGTTCCATCTGGGAGCCAGTTAGTGACTCATCCACCAATAAAAGGATTGATACCTAGCTGGGAGAGTTTGTCAATGATGCCGGAGTGGGGACAGTGTCAAAAGCCTTGGCTAAGTCTATGTAGACTGTATGCACAGATTTCCCTTCATCCAGGGACTTGGTGACTGTCTCAAAATCCATTAGGTTTAACAGGTATGTCTACCCTTTGACAAATCCAAACTAAGTAGGGTCAAGTGTTTGCAGATTATATCTTTGCCAATAAGGCCCATGATGATTCGCTCCACGGCCTTGCAAATAAGGCTAGTCAGGCTAAGGCTAGTCAGGCTAATAGTCTACAGCTCTCAGTGTCAGTGGAAGCACCACCTTTGTGCAAGGAGATTACAGGAGATTAGAGTGGCAGTTTTCCATTCAGCTGGGAGCCAGTGCTTAGACTATGACTGAAAAGAGGTTTTGCTAATTCTTGTTTGTGCCATGTAGGATGCAACCTGGGATGTTTGTGCCATGTAGGATGCAACCTGGGATGTTATCAGGCCCCATAGATGCTGTGTTTTTGGCCTTAGAGACTGCATTTATGACTTGCTCAGAGATGAAAGTCATTAACTAGCAGTTCAGCACAAATCTGGGCCTTTCCTTTTAGATTATAGATGTAACTGAACATCTTCTGGTGGTCCTTATTTGAGTAAGCTAATTTGGATTCACAGTTAGCTTTGGAGGACTTCACAAGAAGTCTTATTTGCTTGTTAAAGCTGTGGAGGGAGCATTTCCAGTTTAGGGCTTCCTCCCTCTTACTGAAAAGCCTGTTAATGGCAGTTACCCACTAAGCAGGTTTGCTCTTTCTTGAGGAGTCTGTTTCGGTCCCATCAGGTACA